>NC_082668.1:64825271-65125271 GCF_025265405.1 Mesoplodon densirostris
ATAAAAAATCAGGGTAGAGCGATGGTTTAACATTCTTTCTTTACTTGTCTTTCTGGAGTTCTATGTTTTCCTATCATGACATGGCCCAGTGCTTATTTTCAAAACATACTTTTACTCATTAACTTACAAAAATGCTTGAAACTTCCTGAAATAACACTGGGTATTTCTGCTCACGTGACTGTTCTGTATTCCTGGGCACCTGTACACATTTTTATTAAGTTGACTTTGCTAATATTTCTTTTTTTTAAAAAAATAAATTTATTTATTTATTTATTTTTATTTTTGGCTGTGTTGGGTCTTCGTTGCTGTGCAGGGGCTTTCTCTAGTTGCAGTGAGAGGGGGCTACTCTTCGTTGCGGTGTGCAGGCTTCTCACTGTCGTGGCTTCTCTTGTTGCGGAGCACAGGCTCTAGGCACACGGGCTTCAGTAGTTGTGGCACACGGGCTCAGCAGTTGTGGCTTGCGGGCTCTAGAGCACAGGCTCAGTAGTTGTGGCACACGGGCTTAGTTGCTCCACGGCATGTGGGATCTTCCTGGGCCAGGGCTTGAACCCGTGTCCCTTGCATTGGTAGGCAGATTCCTTTTTTTTTTTTTTTTTTGTGGTACGCAGGCCTCTCACTGTTGTGGCCTCTCCCGTTGCAGAGCACAGGCTCCGGACGCGCAGGCCCAGCGGCCATGGCTCACGGGTCCAGCCGCTCTGTAGCATGTGGGATCTTCCCGGACCGGGGCACGAACCCGTGTCCTCTGCATCGGCAGGCGGACTCTCAACCACTGCGCCACCAGGGAAGCCCAAGTAGACAGATTCTTAACCACTGTGCCACCAGGGAAGCCCAACTATTAGGTCAGCAGCTAATCCAAAACCACATCTGTTGGACTTCATCTTCTTACTGGCTCCCAAATGGTCTAAGGTTTTATAAGGATCACATAGCTTGGTCCCTTGCTAATATTTCTTGAAGTATCTTTTTATATTTTTTTCATTACCATCTCACCCCTTTCTTCCCATAATGCTTTGTCATAGAGTTCGATATCTGCTACTTATCGATAGAAGCAAACACATAAAATGCAACCAAGGAATTCACCAAGTACTAGGGAGCAAACCAGTAGACAGAGTGGGAGACAGACTTGAGAACAACAAAGGAACCTGTGGCGGAACACAGTATATCAAGAATGGACATTCTAACTTTTAAAACTGAGAACTAGAGATTAATTCTGACTTGGGGATAAGTAAAGGCTTAAAGAGGGTTTTAGTTGACTGATTCTGAAAGGCAGAGAGGGGGAAGTTTTGAACGGAGGGAACAGTGTGATCAAAGGAAAAGGGTGTGAAAGAGCATGAACTCTTCAGGGAATAAGATGCAAGTCAAAGAGTCTGAGTCCCAGGATCTGAGGTCTAGAGAGGCAGTCTGGGGCCAGACAACAAGGGTGTTCTCAGAGGTCCTGAGGCCCATGCAGAGACTCGGCCCCTTACCTGGATTGTGGAGTATGTGAAGAAATGGAGAGTACATGCATTTAAGAGGTAGGTGAGGAAGAAGAACCACAGAACCAAGGAAAGCAATGAGGAACACTTGGAAGAGCTGAAAGGGAATCTGAGAGGAATATCACACTATTGAGGTAAATTAAGAGCTCCTAAAGCATGGGTAGGAAAAAGAACCAAGAGCTCTTAAAACTGTTAAAAAAAAAAAAAAAAAAAAAGGGTGTGAAACACTGCAGAGGTGTTACAGCAGCAGAAACAACAGGGCGATTTTGGCCCCGTTACACCGTAGATCACTGGCTACTCCCAGAGCGGTTCGTGTGGAGTGAGGGCAGAGAGAAACCAGACACTGGTTAGGGAGAGAAGGGGACACAGAGAAGAGAGGGGAAGGCAACGTCAAGTTTCCTTTAATGGGGTGCATGTCCACAGGGGTGCTCGCTTGGGGATACTTGCTAGGGAAGGGAGCAGGATCCTGAGGAAACAGAAAAGTCTTAGAAAATGGAAGTAGAGGGGCTTCCTTGGTGGCGCAGTGGTTGGGAGTCCGCCTGCCGATGCAGGGGACACGGGTTCGTGCCCTGGTCCAGGAAGATCCCACGTGCCGCAAAGCGGCTGGGCCCGTGAGCCATGGCGGCTGAGCCTGCACGTCCGGAGCCTGTGCTCCGCAACGGGAGAGGCCACAGCAGTGAGAGGCCCGCGTACCGAAAAAAAATAAAATAAAATAATGGAAGTAGAAAAACATCATAAGGTGTGATAATGGCAGGATGCTTGCTGCGGGGGAAGTAGGGCCTTATTCAAGAGAACACACACTGAGCTTCCTTACAAAGCTGAGAGGGAAGAAGAAGAGAGAGACGTAATTGAAAAGAACCGTTTCAGGTGGCAGGTGTGGAATTCTGTGCATCCCCAAAGCCTTGGATGAGGCCATCTATTTCAAGCGAGGTGAGGAGAGATGGTGCTCAGGAAGTGACCTCAGTCATAAGGTCGCCGTGGAGAGGGGGATGGGCGATCGCTAGTTCCGAACCAACGGGCAGGTGAGCAAGGCTAAGCAACAGTGCGGGTTCTGCTGCGAACTGGAAATCCAGTCTGGCTGTAGTATGCTATGTACATTCTAGAAGCAAAAGACTTGATGTGGGGGACTCTGTGCTTGTTTCGTGAAGCCTTTTGAGAAAAATCACCTGAATATATAAGTCACCTCCCCCCACACCCGTGCCCTGTCATAAGTGGATGAAGTAGATATTGCATATGGACAGATAAAACACAAAGAATGGGGCTAACCTCCTTGGTATGCCCTTATAAAGTAATACATTAATTCTTGATTTAAAATGGAAAAGGAAGGGAAATGGATCTGAAAAAGAATATATATATATGAAATACTAAAAACCTGAGTCACTTTGCTGTACACCTGAAACTAACACAGCATTGTAAATCCATTATACTTCAATTTAAAGAACGAACATTAAATTTAATATCTCTCTTTAGATTATTAGGTTAAGGAACTTTATTGAATTATAATGAATGTTGTACTAATATTTTTTCTTCTCATCTATGGACCTTTAAAAACTCAGTGGTCACAACCTCAGTTTCATTAGAACTGCTCTAATAAAAAATTAGAGAGTTTATTTTTTAAAAAATGGAAAGAAACTTGGGCATATACAGATTAGAGTTTCAGATCTCACAGGTCCAAAATCATGAAGGGAGGTAACCAACTTTCTTCCTGAAATAAATTCAAAATACTGAGGAGATTCTAAGGAACTAAAAATCAATTGGAAAGTTCCCATTGATCACCACTAAAAGAAAAAACATGACTAGACAATATCCTCAACTTCTCCTAAACAAATGGAACAAATGGTAAGAGAAGGAACATCTGTACATATGTGGAAAACAACAATAATGCAAGCGAAGTAACCTATTTGTTTATGTCAGATAAAGAACGCCAGGCAAGCTTAAAAAGGATTTTAACAGAATTACAAACTTGGTGCACGAAGGATTCACACACACACACACACACACACACACATACACACACAAATCAATGGGCATTGAAACAACATATCTTCATTTTAGAAAACAGTATCATGACCCATCTTGCTCATAAAATCCCTTTATATTGGCCAGCATGTGAGCAAAATTGCAAATTAAAAGAGACGGGAGATTGGCTAAAGGTTTGTAAGCAACGGGAACTGGTCACTGACAAGGAATCTAGCTGTGGGCAAGGTGCTAGGCCTGCTTTTTTGCAATACATTTCCTAAATGTTCTCAAGGATGAACAGAATCCCACCTTAACCCAGGTTGCGGAGGACTGACAAGATAGGTGGTGGTGAATAAGGACATGGGAAGATGCAGAATATCAATATGGACAGAAACACAAAACTCAGCTTATTAATATTATGAAATTGATAAAATAAAATAAACCTGAAAGCAGTAGGACACATGGAAAAGACTATGTAGATTTCCTGGAGTTTGACAAGATGAGTCTGAGCTGATTGGACCAGCAAACAAACTGATGCTGCTTGGTTATGGAATGTGATGTAGAGGAAAGGGAGAGACCAAGTCTGTGGGAGCAGAATACTGTGCAAACGCTGATTTCATCTGAGGCACCTGATAACTATATATGTTTGAAAATTAGAGAGTTCTAAGAAGAGCAATAATAATGATTAAGGCAATGGAAAAATTGATTTATGAGGACAGATTAAAGGAGCTAAATATGAATAGCACGGTTAAGTGACAACTAGAGGGGTACATAATAGGAGTCTCCAAGGAAAGAGAATAATTATTTAGCCAGGTACAAGGGGGTACAACTAGGAGTAATGAGATGAAATTAAGAATGGGAAAATTTAAGCTGAATTTCCAGAAAAACTCCCTGATGGTGTAATTTATTAGCTCATGGAATAAATTCCCTATGGAAATGCTATAGCTGGGGAAACTTAATAATAGAACTGGACAAAATACCAATAAATAATATAGATGATAATCCAGTACTTGAAAGAAGGTGGTTACGTGCTATGCTTTCCTTGTTTACAATATCTTCTCTTATTTTTCTCTAATAGTCTTTTATATAGAGTGATTGTTACCCAAAGAAGTATTTAGGCAATTAGCTAAAACTAAAAGGAAATACATCCTTTAGATGAGGGAAGCTAAAATTACTTCAGTTTTCATATATTCTATAGCAGTAAGCAGTAATAATTTTTTACTACTTTGTTTCAGCAGAGCTGATCTTGAAGCAAGCTGGACAAATGTATTACTATTTCTAAAAAACAAAACAAAACAAAACAAAACGATCCTCAACTACCATCCCACACAGTCTACTCTGATTCTCTGTGTGTGACATGAAACCCATATTTTCATAGACATGTTTAATATAAACAATTTATTGCCATAATAGAAATCAAAAAAACTTTATTCTAGCTTTTCTAAATGTAGCTCTATGGTCAATTACTTCACATCAATACCAAGATCAAATAGACATATACTAACAAGCAGTTTGCTTAATAATAGTCACCACACTAATTAACCCATCCAGAACATTCTTAATCAGATGCTATTTGAAATGTACAGTGAAGAGAAGGCTGGCAATAAACGGTTCTATGCTAAAAAAGCAAATAGGGCCTCCCTGGTGGCGCAGTGGTTAAGAGTCCGCCTGCCGATGCAGGGGATACGGGTTCGTGCCCCGGTCTGGGAGGATCCCATATGCCGCGGAGCAGCTGGGCCCGTGAGCCATGGCCGCTGGGCCTGCGCATCCAGAGCCTGTGCTCCGCAACGGGAGAGGCCACAACAGTGAGAGGCCCACATACCGCAAAAAAAAAAAAAAAAAAAAGCAAATAATACTTTACCAATGGGGTGATACTGGCTTTTTTATAGAACCGGACAGAATGTTCGCACTATCCTGGTGTGAACTCAGTGAAGTAACTACGCAAATAGGCACATGACCGAACACTTCCTTCCTCCTCCCCAGCTTCAACTCTGGGGGAGGTGCTAATGAGAAGAGGAAAGGTACAGAGGTAAGGAGTGAAGGAGAGAAAAGAAAGAATACCAGTGAGCTGCCTTCTAGAGCACATGGCAGGCTTGCCGTTTAACCATCCCCTCAATTTTTCTTAAAGAAATGTTACTGCCCACCTTACTCACAGAACGTCCTTCTTGTTTCTGAATCTCTCAGAAGCCCTATTCAAACATGTTTTCACTCTTAGAAAGATTCTGGTTACTGCAGTCATTTCCAATCTGTTATCAGCCTTGGGACCCCACTCCCAACTTTTTTCCAACCAATAGCCAATCTTTGAAACAAAAGTAGAACCTTCCCTCTGCCGCCTCTCCTTCTTTCCCACCTCTGTCCCCCAGGGTGGGTCCAGAGGCATTGCCACAAAACCCCAGTACTATGTTGAGGGATGTTTAAAGACACAGCTGGAATAAGTACTTTCCAGACCTAAATCTGATTGCTTCCCTGCACCACCAACATCCAAACACACAAACGTAGAGCTGGACCTGTAGGAATGGCCAAATGCCTTATTTGGATTAGTCCAAAAAGACCAGATTTGGGCGGAGCTTAAACCAAAGCTAAGATTGAGCATAAGCAAAGGAGATGCTCTAGGCTCCTTAGCTGATTTCTGCTGAAGTTGAGAAGCCAGCTTATGTTTGGCTGACCAACAGAGGTAGTCATGAAGAAGGCGATAAGATAAAGCAAGTCATGTCGACTTAAGACATTGAGACTGATTGATGTGTTGTTGAAGAGAATGCTGTGGCTAAAATGTATGTCATGTGGAGTACATTGCCTACAAACATCTTTTTGAGAGATTTCAATAAAAAGTACTTAGTATGGTAAGTTCAACCTATAGAATCTCATAAATAAGTACCCACAGATAAGAGTCCACAGGACATGATTAAGTCATGCTTCTCAAAGCAGATCTGGAAGATAGCGTGTGAAAAAAAATGATGCAAATGAGTGGATGATTAAAGAGACAGAGAGAGGGCATAATTCATCAACGATTATTTTAAATATGAGCCAAAGAGAAAAGAGGAGAGCCTTAGCAACTGGAATATGGAAACTGGCTTCCCTGTGGGGCAGGCATGGAGAGAGAGGGCTGAGGAAGCTCAGCGTGTGTACATGTAGCTCAGGTGTCGGGGAGGGAGAACAATACGGCCATCCCTTCAGGCTGAAGTCTCACAAGGTGTGTTCTGTTTATCACAAAACAGAACGTGTAGGTATTGCCCTAGAGAAGGTTTTGTGAGAGATCAAGTTTTGGAAATGCTGGGTTAAACAAAGTTAGACATTTCTTCACGGCAGAACTTCCCAAAGCACATGCTAGTATGTTCAGTAAATATGTTCATTCATTCATTCTTTTGTTCGTTCAATAAATATTTATTTAATACCTATTGTGTGATAGAGACATTGTGTTGATTGTTTCCCATACTTAGCACTTAATGAAACAAGGACCAATCCCCCAAAGCCCTCACCCACCTCCACACACGCATACACACAAAGAGGCACCTTAAGAATTAATATTCGACAAAGGATACCCTGGGAGATACTACTTTAGACCCTAGGAGGTGCACAGCCTGAGTCAAAAAGCATGGGGAACCAGATAGGTGATGGCATATTTTATATAGTAGAGATGGCAGAGGAGTGGGAAAATGCATTCCCTCTCCAAATGATGAAACTCAGCCCAAATGGCCATTCACCAAGGCCACACATCAGTAGAGAAAAGGAAGTCTGAAGATATCAGGGAAACCTGTGAAAAAAGTAACAGAAAAAAATACAGTTCAAGGCTAATATGGATGACAGCAGAAAAAAAATATCATTCGATTTTATCACAGCAATTTCTGTGGATTCCAGGATAGAAACCATGTTGAGAATTGAAGAGAAGGGAAATAGGAATCAAAGATAAATAATTTTTCCAAAACCAACTGGGAAGACACATCCAGGCAGTTCAGTGATCTAAGTTCTTGGGTGATTTATAACAAAAACTATTCACTGTTTCCAAACAATGTGTTGGAAATTAATTACAAAATTAACATTTTTAGAATTTTAGCCACATAAGCAAATATCAAAGATAATCAAAAAATCATGTTGCCCACATGTATCCAATATATCACTTATATGGTAAGCAGATTTATATAAACCTATAAAGTATAAAAGTAAAGATCTTAATCTAGCATTCTCATGTGCACGCATACACCCCCTATACTTCTTGCCACATTGTCTTCACTAAATAAAGGAATCACAAACAAGGAAGTCTATCATAATTAAAACTAGATGTTTGAAGACCACAACATTTAACAGAAAGACAGACTTATGCTTGGTGGTTGGCTGTAGGGATGGCTGCTCCTCTTTATTGGAGATGGCTATGGGCTAATATTCAAAAAATAGATGGCACATGTCTACGAAGGCTGTTTCAACAAGAAACTCTGGCAGAACATTATTTGAACAAATTTGAATCACAGATGAGTCAATCACCATCCACATGCACATAGCACAAATGCTTTGGGGGAACAGCCATCCAACAACACCGCGGCTGTTTAGGCCATGTCATTTAAATGCTCGAGTTTCGTGCCTGAACCAAATTTCAACTCCCATTGTGCAAATTTTCAAAGCCAACATGCAACATTGACAGCAGTCCGAGAGAGGATACTGAGCAAGGGTGTCTTGCTTTGACTATGAAGAATCTGTTTTGTGACAAGATAGGAAAACAGGATCCATAGAAACTAGCCTCAGTTAAAATTAACAAGCAAACCCTACTTGTTAGCCTGAGAAAGGCATGCTGAAACTGAAAGCATATTTATGGTTATCAGACTGGCCTCATTATCGATGTATGGTCCCAGGGATGACACACTTAGTCAAGACAGCATCTTCTCTTGAAGGCTGCCAAAAAGAGAAGCTTCAGCTTCCTCTCTTCTGTTTAAGGTCCATCATTTTCTGATGTCTGTCCTTTAAATAGCTGGGATATATGACTGTCATAAGGAAAAGATGGTTCTGTTCCCATGAGTCTGTTTTTTTATATTTTTTTCCACCAGCATTTCTAAGAATCATTTCTGAAAATCTAACACTTTCCATATACCTAATTTATACCATTTATTTACGATACACGGCTTCTTCTGGCAACAGAGTTTATTAGTACTATTTAACTTAAGTAATTATGCCTCAATTCCTCATTCTCTTCATTTAAAAAAAATTTTTATTGGCGTATAGTTGATTTACAATGTTGTATTAGTTTCAGGTGTACAGTACAGTGAATCAGTTACACATATACATATATCCACTCTTTTTTTAGATCCTTTTCCCATATAGGTCATTACAGAGTATTGAGTAGAGTTCCCTGTGCTATACAGTAGGTCCTTATTAGTTATCTCTTTTGTATGTAGTAGTGTGTATATGTCAATCTCTCTTAATTCCAAAGTGTTTTAGATTGTACACACTGCTAATTTAACTGCCTACTAGTAGGAGCAGTTTGTCTTATGCAATTTTATAAAATCCCTTGATGATATACTCCTCCCATACAGAAAACTTAAGGTCCTTAACAATGTATGAGACTAGGAAAAGCTACCTTGCATGTTGCCACAGCCCATGTTTATCAAACCCAGAGCCATCCTTGTGAACAGATGCATGCACACTTCTCATGATTCGCATTCCTCCCCCGAAAAGAGCTAAGCACCACAAAACCCTCTAATTTACACAAGGTTTAATGTAGTAATTGAACACAGTCAGCAAAGTTGCAGGCTAAACTTCAAACAGTGAATCTTTATCTTCCTACCTCCCCTGTAAGCACTCTCCACCAACTGGTTGTTAATTCCCTAAGAGATTTATGCTCCTTCCCAGTGGCCCAGGGCCCCCATCCCTGCCACGCTCATCACCATGCATCTCCTTGCATCTACCTTGAATCATGCCCTGTTCTTCCCTGTTGGCCTTGTTGGAAACTAATCTTAAATTCCCACAATGTACTAATCATCTTCAATGCTCACTCAATATGTTCCACTTTTCAAAAGCACAATACCTTAATTCAAGGAAACTAATCACAAATGGGATAATTTCACAGTAAGCCTATGAGATTCTTTTGGGAGGACAGGTGGAGAGAAATCTCTGTGAAGCACCTTAAAGTAAGTCCACTCAGGCAATGGGCATGTTGAAGAGGGGAGAACCCAGGCTGTAGTATTGGTACCCAGTATTGCATCGGTACTTCCGGTATTTGTGAATTTATTCAAATCATTTAATTTCTCTGAACCTCAGTTTTCTGATCTATGAAATGGGGTAATATCTGTTTTTCCAAATTTCTTGAGAGGATTAAAAGAGAGTTGGTAAGGATGTGTAGATGAGCTGAGTAAATCAAAGTAAACTTCCCATTTCCTTGCTTCTTTATGTAACATCCACACTTCTGGAGTTATTTCTAAGGCCATCTTGGGTAACACTGGATTTCCTAGTTTGTAAATGAGTCACTGTCTTGACTCAGTCAACAAATATTCATTCAACAAATATCTAAGCTCCTTCTACGAGCAAGAGGTTGTGTCTATTTTTACAAAAATTTTAGAGCATATGTAGTGTCATTTCATACGTTCTTCTTTTGGTCTCTTACCCCCAGAAATTGTAAGCTATCCATATTACCTTTAAACTAAACTGTATTTACTGATTCCATTACTACAATGATCTAACTTTTCCATTTAAACTTAATAATTTGCTCATCATTTGTTTCATTAATAACTCAGAAGTGAAGTCTTAAAAGCTTCTATTCATTCACCCCGCTTAATTTAACGATAGTATACAAAAATGAAAAAAGTTCCCAAATGTGAATCTGAAGTAATTTCTTTCAAGCAAGAGGAAGTGGCTGTTTCACGTGTACATAGACTCAGCAAGCTGCTCGGTATGGATTTACCTTGTTAGCAAGTAAATGTTCACATTACTCTGGGAATCCCATATCTTCTACAGCATCAGTAAAGCACTGAAGGAAACTCTAAAAATGATCTCTAATCACATGTCCTATTCCACAATTTATTTTGGAAGCCATTATTTGGAGGTTGAAAGCAAGATAGTAAAATGTGCTGGTATTGAAGAAAGGATCACTTTCTTCTTTCCAAACAAAAATAGGAATTCCCTTAGGGCAGTGTTTCCAATTGGAGAGTATCCTTTAGAGCATGGTATCATTTTATGCTATGGGCTATGGGCTGAATTGTGTTCCCTCAAAATTCATATGTTGAAGTCCTAACCCTGAATGTGACTATGTCTGGAGATACAGTCTTTAGGAGGTAAGTAGGGTTAAATGAGGTCATAAGGATTGGTCCATAATCCGATAGGACTGTGGTCTTACAGGAAGAGGAAGAGATCTCTCTTCCTCTCTCTCTCTTTCTTCCCCCTTCCCCCTTCCCTCCCACGGCCACATGTGAGGACACAGCCAGAAGGCAGCCAGCTGCAAGTCAGGAAGAGAGCTCTCCTCAGAATTGACTATACTAGCACTCTCATCTCAGACTTTCAGCCTCCAGAACGGTAAATTCCTGTTGTTTAAACCACCCAGTCTATGGTATTTTGTTATGGCAGCCTGAGATGATGAATACAACTGGATACTGTTGTGGAAAAGAGGGGAAAGAATCAATACCATGATGGGTGAAATTTCCTGAACAGGGTATCAGGAAAATGATAGAGTGGAAGGTACCATATCTATGTTGACAGACAGTGACAACAAGAGAATATTGTACAAGAAGAGAGAGCTAACCATCAAAACTGATAAGAGAATTTGGGGGATGAAAAGGAGAAAATATGAATTGTGAAACAAAAATGTTCCTTTTTTAACTAAAAATAAAAAGAATAGAGAACTGAGTTTAGGAAAGAATTTTTCTTAAAAATTTGTTCGGCTGTGAATAAAGTCACTTAATCTTTTGAAACCTGGGTTTCTTCATATGTTCAATGAGAATGAGACCAGTCCCATAGACTTCTAATGGAAGGAGGATCAAACTTCTAATCAAATCTACTGATTATCTTATAATTATTAAGAGGCAAAAAGGCACACTGGGTCAAGCAGGGCTCTAGGTATATTGTATAGTTTTAAATTCAGGGCTCTGCCACTTATTAGTTAACCTTGGGAAAGAGTTTTTTCTCTAATTATCAGTTACCCCATCTGTAAAATGGAGCTAATAATAATGCTGCCTTGCAAAGTTATGTTTTCCATGTTGCTTGGCACATAGTAAGAAGTCAGCAAATACTATTATTTTTTATTTTTGATAATAATGGAGAAGGTCAACATTATGCTGTCGTGGTTACTAAAGAGATAATCAACATTCTAAAAACTCCAGTCTCTGACTCCACTGGCCCTCTCATAGTTAAGCTACTTTATAAATCAGAGACCCATGACTTTTTTTTTTTCATGCCTTTTTTTAAGATGCATTTTTCTTGTTAACTCTCACAAGTTACACTTTAGCCATCCATTTAAGGCAGGCATTTTAATGTTACCTTATTTTCATTTGTATACTAATCAAAGATTTGTTCTCTATCTAGAGGCACATTAATTACAAAAAGGCCCAATGTTATAAATCAAACAAATATATTCCTCCATTTCTATTATTTGTTTCCTGTGGTGCTTTTTTCTACCTTATGCTTTTCCTTGTCTTTCCTTTTATTCCTTCATTTTTCTAACTGAGAGGTTCCATCTTCTCCCTTCTTAAAGCTGTATAAACCAGAAAAGTAAAACCAGGAAATTTAAAACATCAGTTTCCAGGTCTCTGAAGCATGAACAGATGGGCATCAAAAATCCAGTCTTTTATTTTTTCCTTTTTCATTTTCCTACCCACAACCTGAATAAATCAAAATTACCAGCAAATCCAACTTCCAGCACAACCCCCCTTTTTTTTTTCAATGCTACAGCATTAAGTATTGATTCACTTCAAGTTCTGGTTCTACACTGTCTAATTTTTAAGCCACAGAAACTGTCTTTATTCCAAACTAATATTTTAAGATACAATTTTGTTAACTTTACATTTGAAATAAAGCCTTTAAATGTACAAAGTGAGTGTACAAGCATTTCTCATTTCTTCAGGTTTTCTATACTTTCTAGTATTTCTAAGTTTGGAAGAGATGGGTAAAGTGCTGGGCTATTACTAGAATATAACCAAGGCTTGAAGGTAAAGAAATACTTACATTCTCAGTGAAAATACTGAGTGAAAAAGGTCAGAGAAAAAAACATTTATTCACCATTCAACACAAATGAGAATGCCTATTATGTGCCAGGCAAATAGCCAAGATGCCCTCATGAAACACCCAATGGGGTAGGTGCTCCAATCAGGGGAGAATTAGGTATTATAATTATGAGAACCCAGGCCTAGGGAGGGGGGCTAATGTCAAGAAAGGCTCTCCAGAGAAGGTGCTCTTTCGGCTGAGACCTCAATGATGATTGGAAAGTAGCCAGGTGTGAATGTGAGAGGTGGACTGTGTTAAGAACAGCATGTGCAAAGGACCTGGTGAGAAAACATGGTTCAGGGGTAAAAGCAAAATATGGCCAGAGCATTGAGTGAGTGTGGATAGCAATGAAGGTAAGGGAGGGGGAGGTCAAAAACGAGGCTCGAGAAATAACCAGGGGGAGGACTTTCTGCCCTTAATAATATAAGTAAGAGGTTTATAGCCATTTGAGAAATTTCTAATCAGATTGGGTCTGAATAAAAATGCTGCATGCGGTATGAAGAACAGACTGGGGAAAACATGGAAAAGTAAACATCAATTTTAAATCCCTCTGCCTTTTGAAGCTCTACTGAAATAATGGTATGGGAATTTTTATAAGGCATGGACTCTCAGGGACAACAAGAATAATTGAGTAAGATGACAACAGAAAAGAAATGTCAACTGGATTTCAAGAGATGGAAAGCAGATGGATGAGTGGTGTTGGAGCAGAGAGAAGGAGGCAGAATGCTTCTGTAAGTGTAGGTGATTCTGCTTGTGTATGTGGTGTTAGCAAAGAGACAGCAGCTCATTTGCTCCAGAGAAACTCCAGAAGGCTCAGGAACTGGAAACACCAAGTACCTCTGGAGGTGCAATTGCAGAGCAGAGCTGAAAACAGAACTGGTAGCAATTCTATAGAGAGTAAACACAAGCCCTCTGGTAACCTCCTCAAGCCCATGCAGCCAAGCAACTACCGTCCTTCTCCCCTGACCTCTCTCCTCAGCAGCAGAAAGGCTTCCTCACTGGACGATCTGGACCACAGAGACCAGGCAAGGCTAAAGGCAAGGGTGAGGGAAATTAAATGAAAGGATGTCTATTTATTAATGATGCTTCTCCAGCGCCCCTCCTCCATTTGGCTCCCAGACAGCTGGAGATTTTCCTTCCAGGACATTATAGGAACCTTCCTCTGGAAACTAACTGGGCTGACCTAGCAACGCTGACATGTGGAGATGCCACAATGAAACAAATGAATTCCTATGAGAAAGGTCACTGGTCAACAAGCCCTGTCTGAAATTCTAATCATCTTTCAAGGTCTCACCTCAAATATGAATGGAGAGACAGTCACCATCAGATATTTCAGGAAAATTTTAACATCAAGTTAATATGATGAATCAAACAAATACAAAAGGGGAACTTAGAGGAAACAGACAACATGGAGAGTAGAAGAAAACTTTTTTAAAAAAATCCTATGATATCCATAATGTTAAAATAAGCTTTTGCATTCATGATGGGAGAAACAGGATGTGATTAGAAAGGAAATTCAAGAACAAGAAAGAGTGCTTACAAATAAAAATATCATAACTGAAAAAAATCAATAGAAGAGTTAGAAGATAAAGTTGAGATCTTACAGAAAGCAAAATAAAAATAAAAACAAAGAAGAAAATAGGAAAAGAGATAACAAAATAAAGTCAATCTAAGGTTCAATAATGACTAATAGGAGTTGAAGAACATACATATTGAGAAAATCATGGGTGAGAAAATCAAAGAAAAAATATGAGAAAATTCTTTGTAGTGAAGGAAATATATACCCAGCATAAGAAAAGAACAAAAATCCAATTATGGAATTTCAGAAGACAGGAGTAAAAAAGAAAATCTAATACCTTTTGGGAGAGTGAACATGATGAGTCACAGGCAAGTTAACAGAAATAGACAGAAATCAGACTTCTCAACAGGAAGTTCAAAAAGTAGAAAACAATGGAGTATTACCTCAAACTTCTGAGAAAAATGAGCTCCAATGAGAGCTCAAAACTCAGTCAAGTATGAAGTAAATGTGAGAAAGGACAAAGCCATTTTCAGACAAGCAAGGTCTTAAGAAATTTTAGCTCCCTACATTTCTTGAGGAGATACTGGTGGATGTACCCCACTAAAATGATAAAGTAAAAAAAGAGAAAGATGTGGGATCCAGGAAATAGTTGACTCAAGGGTCCAGAGAGCAACATAAAACGAACAGGAGCAGGAGAATCTAGGCCTCCAGGATGGGGGTGTCCAAGGAAAAAAATTGAAATGATAGATTTCCTGATGTGTCTGACCATATTAAAAAGATGAGTTAGTGATGGTGGCAGAGCTAGGAATGGGTTTGTGATAGTGACACAGAAACCAAGCAAATAAAGCTAAAGCAATATTTACCTCCAGGAAAAAATGAAGAGTTGTTCAGGGAAGGAAATCTTATCATAGAAAACAATGATGCTCAGCCGGGAACAGTTTCACATAGCAATAATGCTATAAACACAGAGTATTTAATTAACCAAAAATTGAGATACAGTTATATTGGAAGGCTAGGGAGAGGGAAAAATATGTGAGTGCCAGCATGTGCATGCTCATACAGTAAGAGGGCTAACTAAATCACCATTTCTACTGTAGGAAGTCAACAGATAATATCTCATATTTAAAAACATCAAGAAATAGCAAAATAAGAAATAAAAGTTTTGTTAAGTGGTAGCTGGGGCAGGGGGGCAGTTTGGGGTGGGATGAACTGGGGAAAGGAATTTTGCTTTGTCTTACAGATACTTTTTGCACCCTCTGATCTTTTAAAACCAAATATATGCATTACCTTGAGAATTCATGACTTAATAATCTCTAGAAATTTCTTACCAAAATCTCTTTGACTATTGCTTTTAGCATTTTCTCTAATTTTCCTTCTGAAACTTCTATTAGACATATGTTGAATTCTTATCTCTTTATTCCTTAAGATCTAGCTTCTAGATCACTAATTCTCTCTTTACACATGTCTAATACTTACACTCAGTGGTTAATTTCAATGAATGTATAAAATTTCTACTTAGTTCTTCTCAAAATATGCACTAAGCTTTTATAGTGCCTTTTATTTCTCATACTTGCAATTTATTCTTTATGCTATTAACTGTTGTAAAAACCTGCTTTATCTTCTCTATCCAGAAGTTCTAGTATCTGAACTTATTAAGGGTCTAATCCTACAGTAAGTTGTGTGAGCCAGTTTATCACTTGCTACGCTAAGATGGATATTCAACAGGAAATACCAGAAAGCTACAGGCTCCCCAAAATGAAGCAATGGAGAAAGGTTTGTACCCAAGTTTTACTTTTCCTTTAAAAAAAACCTCACCATTTTTCTAAATTCTAATATGTTTCCTTCGGCAGTCAGCAGGTATTTATAGAGCACCCACTCAAACTCAAAATTCTGCTGTTATAGGAAAAAGAATTAGAAGAAAAATCAGACATTTTAACATATGGTTGGATTTCCCTCTTCTAAGCTTTTTAAAGAAATAGTATGTTGGTTGTTTAAAGATCACAACAATCCATGGTCATCTTTCAGGACATGCTGAACATTATTTTGAGGTTTAACATTATTTGCAGAAGAGTTTTCTACTTTCCACCTTGAAATATCCTTTTTTGAACAGTGGGCATATATTTGCAGTAGAGACTCATCCATTCAAAGTTTTGTGCTAACGTTATTGTGAATCATAACCACAGAGATGTACAAACATCTCCTTAAATACTAAAGTTGATATAAATGGAAGTGGTATACCTTTAATGACATAATAAATGTCCTAGAAAAAATAACTATGCAGTGAAATTCTCATATAAAACAAAAAAATCTTATAATCTTAAAAATGTAATTATTCTATAATTTAGCTGTACTGAGAGTCTGCATCTTATTGGCCTGGGCTATTTTGGAGTACTGCATATCCTACCTGAATTGTCAATACATGCCCTACTTTATACCCATTTAACACTTCAATAATATATGCCAGGGCATAACTGAGTTCTAAGTTATTCTAGAACTGCATGTTATTTTGGGAGTACAGATAGCAAATGGCCAGATGGCCCTACAGTAAACTGCCGAAGGCCATTTAAAACTAATCCATGTGTAGATGTATTCCAACAGAGAATTATGGACAGCAACCAGTGAGATACCAAAGTTCTACTACAATATTATCTTTGTTAAGCCAGAAATAACATTCCGATTTTATAGAACTGGAGTTAAAACAAACATTATTCTTTACTTTCCTGTAGTAAATAAACGAGCAAAATCAACTCTATTGCCTCGCAGGCTTATGGTAGATGCTCAATATAGACTTGCTGAATGAATGAATGCCTTGGTACAAGGAAGTGGAATAGGTTATGTATACGCTATTCTATGCTTTTCTGGGTCCTGATTGTTTCTGTATACTGATGTGTGGTTTGGAAGTTTGCATATGTTTTATTTAGGTAGTTTGCATATACAAAGTAGAAAGAGGTAAGGTTGTTTAAAGGGTAATTATTTCTTGATGGAAGAATATAAAAAGTATAAACAGCTCAGCTATTGCTTAAGCAAACTCAGCTCTTCATTCCTGATCTACAATGCAAATAGTATACAAAATAAGGTTTCATTAAAGAGTGACTGTCACATCAACAGGAAGGAGAATGAAGACCTGCTATGCAGGATTATTAGATATATTGAATTTGTTGTCACCAAGATCAACAAAATCCTGCTTCTAAAGACTACACACTGTGACACAGAAATAGCTTTGCAATACAGAACACTCCTTTGATTTTTTTCCATTTTATTGTAATGGGGTTATACCTCTAGAAGAAATGAATGTCAATTTATTGATGGCTTGGGCCACTATTTAAAAAGTAATATACAGGACGTCCCTGGTGGTGCAGTGGGGATTTCCCCGGTGGCGCAGTGGGGATTTCCCCGGTGGCACAGTGGTTAAGAATCCACCTGCTAATGCAGGGGACACAGATTCGAGCCCTGGTCCGGGAAGATCCCACATGCCGCAGAGCAGCTAAGCCCATGCGCCACAACTACTGAGCCCGCGCTCTAGAGCCCGTGAGCCACAACTACTGAAGCCCGCGCACCGCAACGAAGAGTAGCCCCCGCTCGCCGCAACTAGAGAAAGCCCGTGCACAGCAACGGAGACCCAACGCAGCCAAATATAAATATATTAATTAATTTAAAAAAAAGTAATGTACTACTCAGAAAACATCTGTGATAACTCACAATCCATTCTGAAAAAAAAAATTAGAAACTTTCTATCATATGATATCTCCACAGCACAACTCTACAGCGTACGATGTGGAGTGGGACTTTTCCTAACACCTTGGCATTTCAGCTGAGGTCCTAACGCCGAGGACTAATACCTACAAATGCTAAACAGAGGTGCTGCCACATTTCTGCAGGACTTGCTAAAGGTAGAAATTATTGGCCCCGTACTCTTCTCGATCACTGTCTAACAGCCTAAGTAAGAGGAGGAGATTCACAGAAGTAGGTGTGCTCCATGAAAACCTCTCACAGAGACTGGGGATGGTTGCCAGAAGGGGAGGCCGGCACCTCTTTCCCCAAAGTGAATGACTGCCAAGGTGCCAGAACCCAAAAGCCTACCTCCTCTTGCCCCTAAAACAGAGTTCTTGGGAGAACCTAATGCATATGCTCCCCCCACCCCCCGCCCCCGCCAAATATGGGACATAGATCCTGATGAGAGTCAGGACTTTGAGATTTTGAAGGTAGGAGACTGTCAGAAGTTGTCCACATGGCAGGGCAAGAAGAAAGGGCAGCAATGGAAGCAGCCTCCATTTTTTACCATTTGGAAGGGAAAGGGTACCTAATTTTGTTTTTCCCTGTGGGCCCAGTGGAGGGGAGTCATGTGCCATACTGAAAGGACTACGCTCAGAAAGGCTGCCTTCAGGGCAAGGAACATACTCCTTGGGTCAGAGCGGAGAGAAGGAAGTGATTAGAGATCATCCAGAGAGGGTTTCCTGTACGACAGGGAACACCTGTGGGTGAGATCTCCCCAGGAGTGTCTCAAAAGAACACATCTACGTGCCACACAAAAATGCTGGCATCTAGCTACTTACTGCCTGACAGAAGGCATCTGACACTCCAAAGATACCCTCAAACAGCAGCAGCTATGTAAGAAGCCTTCCTCTCTTTTTTTTTTTTTTTTTTTTGCGGTACACGGGCCTCTCACTGCTGTGGCCTCTCCCGTTGCGGAGCACAGGCTCCGGACGCGCAGGCTCAGCGGCCATGGCCCATGGGCCCAGCCACTCCACAGCATGTGGGATCTTCCCGGACCGGGGCACGAACCCGTGTCCCCTGCATTGGCAGGCGGACCCTCAACCACTGCACCACCAGGGAAGCCCAGCCTTCCTCTCTTTTCCTCCAGTCCCTCCTCCCAGTCCAGACCCTGAGGCAGGAGCTTAAAGGGGAGGGTAGGAGGCATGAAAGGAAGTGTATTTAATTGGCTTATTGGACTTGATACTCATAATGAGGGAACAGCGTTATGTCCTCTTCTGCCACTGCCTTCAAACACATCCTCACATCTCCTACTTCTTCCTGTTGGTAACAACATCGGCAGATACCTTGGCTTTCTGGCTTGTGATTAATATCTTCTGGTACTGTTGGCATTGCTTTTTTCCTCCCTCCCATATTATAATCTAGGAATAGGAAAGGCCTTTTTAAACATGGCACTAAAGGTAGAAATCACAAAAGTATAGATTCGTCTGTGCAAAACTAAATACTTTAATATAACAAAAGCTTCATAAATTCAATTGAAAAGCAAGTGAAAGTAATATCTGACACATATGCAACTCACAGAAATCAATGCAGCTAGCTGTCCAGCAATCCCACGTTCAATTAGCTCTGCTATTGTGTGACCTGTTATCTGTGTGACTTTGGGTGATTCATTTAGTATCTCTGAGCTTCAGTTTCCTCATCTATGAAAGGAGATTAATACCATTCCCTTTGTCAGTGGGTTCTGGGGAGGATTAAATAATCTGATGTAAAGCACTTAGCACAGTGTCAGACAAATAGTATGTATTCAAAGAAACGTCAGCTTTGTATCCTCATGACCAGCATCAAATCTCCAAGTGGCAAGTTACAGGTAGTAAAAATTAATTTATAAGCATCTTTCCTCTCTTTTTTTTGCCTGTATCGCCATAGTTTTCCACATTGAGCATCTGTTACTTTGGTAGGAAAAATACACAAACTATTTCAGTTAAAAAATGAGAATAAGGGCTTCCCTGGTGGCGCAGTGGTTGAGAGTCCGCCTGCCGATGCAGGGGACGCGGGTTCGTGCCCCGATCCCGGAGGATCCCACATGCCGCGGAGCGGCTGGGCCCGCGAGCCATGGCCGCGGAGCCTGTGTGTCCGGAGCCTGTGCTCCGCAACGGGAGAGGCCACAGCAGTGAGAGGCCCGCGTACAGCAAAAAAAAAAAAAAAAAAATGAGAATAAAGGCATTTGTGAGTCTCTGCCAACTTTACAAAGTAGAGAAAGCTACATGTTTCTCACTCGGGCTACAGTGGATCATCCTGGCTAGTTTGTTATATGTAATGTCACTCAGAGTTATCAAATAGGCAAAATGGTTCTCTTCCAACACAGGCAAGAACCGTCTGGTCATTCATTGACAAAAATAAATATCTGAACACGAATTATACTTCCACTGGTCAGTATATATACACACAAGACATGTGAAAGGCATAAAAGCTTTAAAAAACATTCACAAGAATAGAATGAAACGTTTTGTATCACGGCTTTATGCCATGTTGTCACGTCAGGTTGTACTTGTTTATCACATCACTTCATTTACTCTAATAAAAAATTACTCCCAGGACTCAGTTTCCTTTACTGGCATTGCCATTCATTCTGGGCACAATTTTATAAAAATGAGGCGAATGGAAAGATACTGATGTCATTGTAAGATGAAGCAAAACCACATGAGAGGCCCTGGCTCTGGTGCTCATTTAGGTCCCATCGAAGTAAGAGGGAAGAAGTTCTGGGATGTATGTGTCACAGTACTGGAAATAGCTGCCCTCCACAAACAAGCCCAATTTACAAGAGAAGAACATATAAGGTAGAAGGGGGTTTCAATTTTTAAACTACATTACAAAGCACACATTTGCTTCTAAACTTTAAAGCAGTGCTGCATCGCATTTGGATAGAGTTATAGCATTGCTTTAAACACACACGCACACCCAGACACACATACACCATGGAGGTAATCCAGTTCCTCCTGCAGCACAGATGTGCACAAGAATGCTCTAAGTGATTAAGATAGGGCTTTAAAGTTAGTTAATTAGAAACATATCTCTTTCTGTGATCAACATTGATACTAGCTCTGAGTTCTGATTGGTGGAAATATAAGTTTAAATTTAGATTTACAATTTAAAATGCATGGATAACCCTTGGACCTGCTTTTGTGGTGAACTGTCTTAGAACGAGGGCCTTTAATATTTAAATGCCTTCCATCAAGGCTAACAGTTTAAAAAAGAGAATTCTGCTCATCTGATATTATTAAACTGAGCTTCTCATAAATAGCATTTTTTTTCCCTTGGAAGGAAGGATAGCAAAAGTCAGGAGTGTAATATTTTAAATCCTATCTTGACAGAAAGAAATTGCTATCATTGTAACAAAACCCACAACACTCTACTCTGATTATTGGGATGACCCTTTTTTAAAAAAAGCCATAGGGTCACTGAGAGAATAAAATACAATAATCAATGGTAAAAGGTTCAGCTTAGTGCTTGGCACAAGTAGTTGCTTAATAAAGTTTCCATTTTGCAGAAATGAAGGTAATTGCTAGAGAAAGTGAACCTAGAGAGTTACAATAAGTATGTGCTTATTTTTAAGTTCAAGTTTTATTTTCTACCAGACTTAAATATCAACCTCTGAATGTCCGGGTTATACTGGAAAAAACATTTCTGCCACTGGAAATTTTAATGTTACAGTTGCATGAAAAGTCCCAAAGGTCAAATGAAGCTGCTTCCCATTGGCCTCACATCCCCTGACCCAAGCCACATGCACAGAGGACACAGGTCACTCTCAGTCTCCTGGAGCCATATTGACAAGAACGTGTCCCCATGGATTAGCAGAGCAATCCAACTTCCCCAGTTTACTAAAGAATGGATCAACTTAGATCATCTTCTAACAAACACGTGTTACTCTTCTATTGGAAAACAATATGGATGTTCTCATTGAAAGAGATACACTTGATCATTTCTGCCTGCTAGTATTAAAGAAGCTGCTGGTGTTGATGGCACAGGCACTTAGATGAAAAACTACAGACCTTCCAAACTGTTTTATTTATATATTGTTCACAATTCCAGAGAGGTTGATAACAATGCCAATTAAATTCTCCTCTCACTGAAGTATCACATGTGTCCTAGAAACAGGGCTGAGAGTGGGGTAGGGTGTGTGTGTTAAAACTTCTTCAGTAGGAAGGGGAGTTTAGCAAGGTACCTTTAGAAGCAAATTGTCTCCGCCTCAAATTTCAGGGTCATCACCTAATAGGTAAGTAACCCATGGTCAATAAAATAACCTAATTGAGCCATTGGCTTTTCACTTATTAAATGGGAACAAGCTCCTACAGTTGTCTTAAGGATCAGATGAAATGGTATATATGCAACTGATGTACAGTAGAGACTATTTATACCAATAAATCCATTTTGCACTCAGATGACAGGCTCTAGAAAGAAACCTCACCTGCTTAGCCTGACAAGCTAGCTGCTGATGTTCTGGGTGTCATTATTAGAGCAAGTCTCCCAGAAAAGTTCTAGAACTGGTTGATGAATTCAGATATTTCCTTACATTTATTTTTATATCTGTTTTAAATAGCTCCCATTGAGTTCCACACTTTGCATGCGTGGCTATCAATGGCATTAGTGGTCTAAAAATGTCCCAGGCACCTGAATAGTGAGAAGGGCAAACTATGATGACAAAAACAACCTGACATCCCTTGTCACCTCATCTGATTTTTCCATTATTTCTGATTGATGCAGCTGCACAAAGCACTCAAAGAAAACCACGAGATACAGGAAAAAGATGTTGAGGAATACATCTCAAGCTGGGTGTTAAGTGCAGATATGAGAAACTGGTTATTAAAAACACAGAAGCAAAGCTCAGGGAGGTGGGAGGAATGAACAGGAAAGAATCCCATATCTAGACACTAATATCCAAGGTTTCACTCTTAAGAATGCTTTCCCTTCTTCTGCTTCCTCTTAGTCAAAATATTAAGTAGCCATAGGTTATACTCAAATACTGAATAGTTTTCCAATAGGTAAGCAGATGTTAACTTCCTATTGTGTTAATGTCCATGTTTTACTAAGGGCTATTTTTACCATACCTCACAGAAAGTAAAAGAAAAATGTTGGAAACATTGTTCCTTTGGACATAATTTGTGGTGATTCTTTTTATTTTTCTTTAATGGTATAAGGTTACATAGGTAAACTACAAAAGCAACTACATATTATTGTGCAATAATATTCTGAATATTCTCTGTAAAAGTATAAAACATGCATTAGTTTTTCAAAACCACAGTTAGGATTATCCAGGATTATGAGAATGAATTGGGTTGAAAAGCTGTCTAGAGTAGACTTTGGAGTGGGTTCACAGAAATAAGTATCCTATACAACAATAAAATCCACCATGATGCCTTTTCTAGAGAACTTATCTACAACTAGCAAAACTTGATGGGACAATTCCTTTTAAGTTTAAATCATGGGAAAGAGTCTGAATAATTTGCAAGACAAAAATAATGTGTCACACATCTCCAAATCACCAATTATTAACCTGGTGACCCTGAATGGGCTTCAGGGAGTCCTTGAACGCCCTGTAATTATATGGAAGATTGTGTGTGTGTATGTGTAGTTATTTACATTTTTCTAAGGAAAGAGCCCATAAATTTCATCTGACTTCTAAAAGGATTTATGACACCCCCATAAGGTTGAGAAGAATTTATTCATCCCATAAATATATTTTATATGACTAATCTTTGTTAGACAGTATGCTAAGCTTGGGAGCACATAGAAGACACAGTGCTTGACCTCTGCATTTTAGAGTCTAGCAATTGATTTGAATATGGGAGGTGGGATGGACTCATTAATCTTAAAACCCCGCTAATTACCCTTCTATCCTAATCCAACCCCAACCCATCTAATCTTCTCCAGATCTCACAACCTCCTTGAGACAAAGTCTCCTTTATATAATCCATAGTTTTTTAAATTGAAGAATAGTTGCTTTACAGTATTATATTAGTTTCAGATGTACAGCATAGTGATTTGAATATTTTTTACAGATTACACTCCATTAAAAATTATTATAATAGCTATAATTCCCTGTGCTGTACAATATATCCTTGTTGTTTACCTATTTTATACATAGTAGTTTGTGTTTCTTATTCCCTTACCCCTATCTTGCCCCTCCCTGCATTGGTATAACATTTATTTGTAGACTTTTTTTGATGATAGTCATTCTGACAGGTGTGAGGTGATATCTGGTTGTTTTGACCTGCATTTCTCTAATAATCAGCAATGTTGAGCATCTTTTCATGTGTCCGTTGGCCATCTGTATTCAGTCTTGGTGTGTTGTATGTTTCTAGAGATTTGTCTATTTCTTCTTGGTTGTCCAATTTGTTGGCATGTAACTGTTCAGAGTATTCTTTTTCATTCTTATTTTGTTTATTTGGGTCCTCTCTCTTTTCTTCTTGGTGAGCCTGGCTAAAGGTTTATCAAATTTGTTTATCTTTTCAAAAAACCAGCTCTTGGTTTCATTGATCTTTTCTATTGCGTTTTTGGTCTCTATTTTAGTTATTTGCTCTCTGATCTTTATTATTTCCTTTCTTCTGTTGACTTTGGGCTTTGTTCTTTTCTTTAGTAGTAAGCTAGTGTTCCTTTCTTTTTTAGTTTTTGTGTAGCTATTGTAGGTTTTTGATTTGTGGTTACCATAGGGTTCATATATGTTGACCTATACTTATATCTACTTGTTTTAAACTGGTAGTCATTTAAGTTCATATACATTCTAAAAATTCTACATTTTTTACTCCCTTTTTCCACACTGTGCTCTTGATGTCATATTTTACATTTTCATGTTTATCCCTTAACTGTTTATTGTAGTTATAGTTGCTTTTATAATTTTTTGTCTTTTCATCTTCGTACTGGCTTATTTAAGTGGTTGATACTTAGTTCTTACTATATTCTGATGGGATTTCCCTTTCCTATAATACTTACTTCTTTTCCAGTTAGAGAAGACCCTTTAACATTTCTTTTAGGGTAGGTTTCGTGAGGAACTCTTAATTTTTGCTTGTCTGAGTTCTTTATCTCTCCTTCAGTTTTTTTGTTTGTGTTTTTTGTGGTACGAGGGCCTCTCACTGCTGTGGCCTCTCCCACTGCAGAGTACAGGCTCCAGACGCGCAGGCCCAGCGGCTATGGCTCACGGACCCAGCCGCTCCGCGGCATGTGGGATCTTCCCAGACCGGGGCACGAACCCGCGTCCCCTGCATCGGCAGGCGGACTCTCAACCACTGCGCCACCAGGGAAGCCCTCTCCTTCAGTTTTAAATAATAATCTTTCTGGGTAGAGTATAGTAGATTGCAGGTTTTCCCCTCTCAGCACTTTGAAAATATCATGCCACTCCCTTCTGGTCTGCAAAGTTTCTGCAGAGAAATCAGCTGATAGCCTTATGGGGATTCCCTTGTATGTTACTTTGTTCTTCTGTTGCTGCTTTTAGAAGTCTCTCTTTATCTTTAACTTTTACCATTTTTATTATAGGTCTTGGTGATTCATCTTGTTTGGAAGGCTCTGTGCTTCCTGTACCTGGATATCTGTTTCCTTCTTAGGTTTGGGAAGTTTTCAGCCATAATTTCTCCAAATACATTTTCAATTCTCTTCTCTCTCTCTTCTCTTTCTGGAATCCCTTTAAGGTGAATGTTGATACATTTAATGTTTCCCCACAGATCTCTTAAGCTGTTTTCCTTTTTAAAATTTGTTTTGCTGGTCTGATTGGGTGATTTCCATTATTCTATCTTCCAGATCACTCATGTGTTCTTCTAACTTAGTCTGCTATTCAATCCCTCTAGTGTGTTTTTTATTTCAGCTTTTGAATTCTACATTTCTGATTGGGTCTTTTTTATATTTTCTAGTTCCCTGTTAAAATCTTCACTGTGTGGGCCTCCCTGGTGGCGCAGTGGTTGAGAGTCCACCTGCCGATGCAGGGGATACGGGTTCGCGCCCCGGTCTGGGAGGATCCCATATGCCGCGGAGCGGCTGGGCCCGTGAGCCATGGCCGCTGAGCCTGCGCGTCCGGAGCCTGTGCTCCGCAACGGGGGAGGCCACAACAGTGAGAGGCCCGCATACCGAAAAAAAAAAAAAAAAATCTTCACTGTGTTTATCGATTCTTTCCCCTAATTCAGTTAACATTTTTATTAACAATGTTTTGAATTCTTAATCTGGTATATTGTTTATATCTGTTTCATTATTTTTTCAGGTGTTTTTTTTCTTGTTCTTTCAATCGAGAGCAGTTTCTCTGCCTTTTCATTTTGCTTAACTTTCTCTGCCTCTGAATTCAGGTAAAACAGTTACCTACTGTAGTCTTGAAGGGGTGTTCTTATGTGAGAGCATCCCTATACAGACTGCCTGTGTCCAATGCCTTTGGCGGGAGAGGTGGATTTGATGTGGATGTAAGTCACGTCTTTCCTCAGGGTGTGCTGGCAGCTATCATCTTTGTGGTGGTGAGCGCTGGAGGTGGAGGGGCTAGAGCTGGAGTTGGGTGTGAGGCGGGACTTCCCCTCTGCTCAGTGGCCCTCAATGCCCTACTGGGGGTGGGATTTGGTCCCATGTTACTGGAGCTGAAGCTCTCAGGGTTGAGCCCAGGCTGGCTCTCTTCCCTCTAAGTGTGAGTTTTCTCCTCTCCCAGCACAAGGAGTCTTGTCCCAGAGGAGATGGAGGCCCATACGGACTCTTGGCTTGTGTCACCTGCAGACAAAGGTCCAAGCTGTCTCCGATGCATTGCCTGTGCAGGCGTCTGCAATTGTTTCCCTTGCTCTGCTCAGATGCAGCCTCAGGTGCAAGTCTCCTCTGTCCCTCACAGCTGATAACTGCTCTTAGCCTCCGCCACCTCTGCCTTGCTGTGGAGCCTCACTGTAGGGCAGACAGGGTTCACTTGGACTCTCAGCATATATAGGGTGTGAACTGTGGTGGAGTGGCTTCTGGTGTGCTGCTTGAGCAAGCGCCAACAATGGCCAACACCTCACCTAGGCTCTGCCCCGGGATCAGGACCAGGTTGCTTCTGCATCCCATGGACAGGCTTTCTCCCCAGTCCTGGCAGCTCTAGGTCCCATGCCACGCTGCAACATGGAGTGAGTGGGGCTGGAGCATTCTCTTGGCTTGGGAACTTGGCAACCACTACAGCTGTCCTCTAACTGTACTCTCCATCCTGTGTCTGGGGCAAGCCAGTGTGCATTCACTCTTCATGAGCAGAGTCCAGGCTTCCTGCAGCCCCCCTGCTATTCCCAGCTGGCTTCTAGCCAGACAAGGGGGCTCATCTCCCCTGTGCAGGACCCCAGGAATGGGATGTTCAGTCTGTGGCTCTCACCGCTCACTACACAGGGGAGGTCTCCACCTGTGTAATCTCCTTTTTGCTCTGAGTCCTCTCCTAGGGGCATAAGTCTTGACCCAATTGTTTTTCTTCCCTTTTTACCTTTTATGTGTGGATCTTTCTTACAACCTTGATGGTACAGTTTCTGCCAGTTTCCATTTAGTTTTCAGTCATAACTGTTCCACACGTAGATGAATTTTGGATGTGTTCATGGGGGGAAGTGAGATCCACATCCTCGTACTCGCCATCTTGATCAATCCCCCCCATATAATCCATATTGAATGTCATCATCACACTTTCGCTGACATTGTTCAATCAAACCAAGGTGCCCTTCTACTCTTATCCTGAAAGTTTCAGTTCAAGACCCACCTTTTTCAAAAGGCTTTCTCTGAGACTCCTTAATATTGATGACTACACGTGCTTTGCTGCTTTCACATACCTTTCTTTTTCCTTCTCAACTAAAATCCAAGCTCTAGAAAATTGGAGTCACATCTTAGAGATAATATTTTTGCATGCGCTCCTGCTTAGTTGTGTCTACCCTACATGTTAGTTTGTTGCGTGCAGGAGAAAATGAATAGACTTTAGGATGTCTCTCTGACCTAGATTAAAACAGAAGCAGAAGGAAAAACAATTAAAAAAAGATGTTAACATAGTAGAGGAAAAGAAATGACAAGAGAAGAGTCAGCAAAAGAATATATGCCAAGAGAGATGGGAAGAAAAGCGTGCGGTTGGAAGTACACCAAAGGTTCTGGGCTCTCCATGGAGGATGATTCCAGATGCACCACAAAGCTCTAGGAGGATTCTCAGACCTTAGGAGGTAAGCATAATACTTTTACTAGTTGCAGTCAGAAGAGAATCCTCACGGAACTTATTCATTCCTGGGAACAAAGCCATAGCCAGGCTCAGTAAGAGGCACGTTGTCTTTCTACAGCATGAATATTAGTGGGAGATGGAGCCTGCTGAGACTCATAAAATGTACCCACTTCTGTTCATTCCAGTGGGAATGAATGCTACTGCCAGATGAAGCTCATAATGCTGTGGATCTTACTGTGTTTGCATATCGGAAGTTTTAAAATACTGGAGAGTTTTAAAATACTAATAATGTCTAAGACCCATCCCCAGAGACTTTGATTCAACTGATCTGGGTTGGGGCCTGGGCACTGGTATTTGTTCACATCAGGTGATTCTAATGGGCCACCAGAATCGAGAACTGCTATAACTGGCCCCTGGGAAGAAAATTAAAGGACTTAGTGGGGGGGTGGGGGGGCAGGGCATGGGGTGTGGGTATGGTGAGAGGGTATGGATGCCTGGTGTGTATCTTTTTTTTAAAGGGAAGGTCATAAACCTGGAAGAGAAAATAGGATATAAGGCGTAAACTGGTGACTCCATAGATAGTGCTAAGAGTTGGTTTTATAAACTCCAACAAAGGAAAGAATACATCAGAAAAAGTGTTTTTCATGAAGCCAGGAAAGAATATCTCTAATTTGCCAATATCATCAAAAAAAACTCTAAGCTAAATTTTGGAAGGAAGAGAGGGAGAAAAACACTCAGACACAATTGTAAAACCTGAAACCATGGGGGATAAAACAAAGCAGCAAGTGGTAAAAATGCCCAGAAAGTTTCAGGGAAAAATTAAAGGGAAACCAACTAGAATAAAAACTTTGAGCCTAAGGGGTCTGTACGCTCATACACAAAGTTTGAACGAGAGAGTGATTTAACTTGGAATTTTTATGCAAGATGGTGTGCCCTTAAGGGGTATGATTCACTTCTAAAATGATGCAAGGGAATGGGGGAGAGGAAGCAGTGTAACGACTAAAAATGCCAGCTCTGGAATATGAGGATTCTGAGTTCACACCCTGGTCTGATCCCTTGTTAGTGAAGTAGCCTCCAGCAAGTTACTTCACTTTCCTGAGCCCCAGTTTCCTTATAGGTAAAATGGAGAGAATGATCTCTACACCATAGGAATTACTGTTAGCTTAGTATATGTCATATAAAATGAACTCATATATGTTAATAACCCAGCATTGAATGCGGCACATAGTAATCACTTAATAAATACTAGCTTTTTGATATAAGTGCTATTGTTAAGAGTAAACCCAGGCCAGGGCTTCCCTGGTGGCGCAGTGGTTGAGAGTCCGTCTGCCGATGCAGGGGACGCAGGTGCGTGCCCCAGTCTAGGAAGATCCCACATGCCGCGGAGCGGCTGGGCCCGTGAGCCATGGCCGCTGAGCCTGTGCGTCCGGAGCCTGTGCTCCACAATGGGAGAGGCCACAACAGTGAGAGGCCCGCATACCACAAAAAAAAAGAAAAAAAAAAAAAAAAGAAAAAAAAAAACCCAGGCCAAAAGGAAAACTTTATCCAAAGCAAAAATGATTTGCTCAAAAGAGAGAGCTGCATAGATCACCAAGATCATAATAGCTGTCTTGAAGATTACAAACCCAGGGTGGAAGTGTTTTGGAGAAATGAGAGAAAATAATGGGGATTTTTTTTTTTTTTTTTTTTTAAAGAAGTGCACTCCAGACTGCCAGACCAGGTAGAGGATATGGTTTGGTAACAGAGATTACAAAACTGGCACAGAAGTAACATAAAGTAGTAGTGGGGGACTTCAACCATGAGGACACCATCTGGAAGTCTTGCTTGGCAAAAATACAACATTGGATAAATTCTTGACTTACTTTGCTAAGAGTTTAAGCTCTAAGAAGGCAGATGAAGCAAGTAGGGAAACTACTTTTCTGGACTTAAATCAGACAAACCGAGATGGAGGGATGAGTAGGGGATGTGGAAATAATCAGGAACTTGAAAGAAAGCGGCCACTTAGCATTGTGAAACACTTAGCAACAGAGGAAAAATATGGAGACAACAGGATTTGGTATAAGCTGAGGTTAGAGAAACATTTCAAAACCTGAGAGAACAGATAGGCATTACCCTATGGAAAAGACACTGTAGAAAGTACAAAACATATTCTGGATTATAAAATAATGGCTAATTCCAGAGAGACATAAATGAGGGAAGAAAGCAGGGTAGCAGGGTATGAGTGCAGCCATGTGGATACAGAACAAAGCTGAGAAGAGCAAATCTTCATATAGCCAGGATTCTTACACAGTCACAGAGTCCACTTATTTTCTGCTGCCTGTTCTCTGTTCAAGAGGACAGAATCAGGGTGAACAGGTACAGCAAGGAAATAAAATTTTGTCTCTCCCTAAGGTAAAATGTATGACCTGTCAGAGCTATGCCCCTGAATGTACTAACTACTAAGATACTTGCCAGTGAAAGATTCTAGGATTATTTTTAAAGTCTCTCACTAAGTTAGAACCAAGTCCTGGACAGAGTAATGCAAGTCTGGCTTCCAGGCTTTAGATTAAATGACCCTAGCAAGGTTGGGTGTTTCATACATGTGCACACACACCACGGCACATCCCTCTCCCACCTTGTTATTATTTGTCTCTTGTTATAAGCTCCAGGGAGCTTAATTTGGGGTTTTGGTACAGAAACAGTTAACCCTTTGCTTTCCATTGGACTTCAGACACTTGTTAGTGGCCTGTGTCTTAGGCTTCATTTTTTTGGTCAAGGTTGCAAGAGAATGAGAGGTGGTAGTCTCTAGATGCCCTGCTTGGCTTAGATCCCAACTCTAGTCCATTTTCTCAGAAAATACTATTTGAGAATGGAAAAATGTCTCATTTGTTTGATTGAAGTTGCTGACACTTCTCATTCCTCCCCATTCAAAGTGCTATCGTGTGTATGTTTTATTTTTAAGTGGAGTTCAATTAAAATCAATGTGGTTCTGAGAATTCTTATGTCTCCTTTAAACTACCTGGTGCCTGAACTACTGTTTTGTTTTGTTCCGTTTTATTTTTGTTTTAAGGGGAGGAGGAGTTGGGAATAACCACGTTAGTGACAGCCTGAAACAAATTCCCTTCTCTTGAGGTCTGGTCTCTCAAGTACTTTCCCCAACGTTCACTGATATGGAAATCCATCCATTCTGATGTATAGCACTGCAGCCCTCAACAGGAATGGTTGTTCTTAAGCTCAAATGTAACAAAAATAATCTACACTTCTTAAAAGCCTACATGAAAGAGCTTTCATTTCCTTATTCAACAGATTATATGTCTTTAAAAAGCATTACACTTTTAATTGGTGTTATAATTTAAATTCATAGAAAGGTCAGTTATTTTATAATGAGAAACAATCACCTTTTAGTATCTATATGTCAGATGCAACTACATAATGGTTATCAATTCACAAGGGAACTTAATTTAACACTTGACAGATGTTCAGAACTTTTGAGACACATACCTGTAAAGTTTCAAAGAGGCCAAAAATGATGGTGTAAGTAAAAGAAAAGTTAAAACATTTTCTTCATTTCAACAGTTTTGGCTTATAATCTAGTTAGAAATATTCCTCAAAAAAAAATCACATCAATTTAGCTAGGGTATATTTACTCTGAAAATTCAGGTCCTTTTCCATCCATTTGAGAATTTTTAATGTAGTTTTGTTAAATGAAGCTAAGAAATGGACATTTGAAAGCAAAAGGGACACCCTAAATCACCTAGCCCTTCCTTATTTCCCTGCATCTTTTTATTAAACTAATATCAGGATATTAGAGCATGTAATTTTCTCATTGGTGGAACTCCCTCTAATCAGAATATTTAGAGTTGATGTCTTCTTTAACTGGACTCCTTTTGTATTGTATACAATGCAGAGGGAAACGCTATCATAACACTTCAATAGTTAAGTGACTACATGAGAAAAATAGTTCCAAATGTTTCCTAAAACCTTCCAAACCGCACCAAAGAACATTATCGTAATGTTATGTTTCCCCATTGCCTCCATTATTTAAGCTTGCCTCTCTTGAAATGATACTTGGATGAGAAATTTAGGTTTATGTAATGTATAAATTGTTTCAAAAGGAAAAGCCTTGGATGCATAATTATTATATATGTAGACATGCCGAATAATTTTATGTTTTCAATAGACTTTCTTTACTAATTGACAAAGAGGTATATTTAATACTTTTGGTTACTAGAGCTTTGAGGAAGAACTTATTTTTGTGTCTCTAACCTGAGCTACCTAAACAGGCATTGTGTAATTCTACTAAATTCAGTATTGAATGCAAACAAAAACATCATAAATAACTACATATCATATTACATTGAAAAAATATCTATATTTTTGGTACAGTACATGTAACTCATATACGTTATATATCATTAACCAAAGTAACACAACAATACATTTCAGTGAGTCCAGCATCAAAAAGAACCTTAATGGAGGGTTCAGCCCTATGATGCTCCCTTTGCAACTGTAAGCTGCCCAATTTCAAGAGCTTTTGCAACAGGCTTTTTAATTATAGGTAGTATGTTCAATAAATAGCCTCAAGGTAGAAACAGCCCAAATGCCCATCAATGGATCAATAAATTGTATATATACATACTATGGAATATTATTCAGTCATAAAAGGGAAGGAAGTACTGATACATGATGACAGATGAATGAACTTTGAAAACACTATGCTAAGGCAAACTAGCCAGACCAAAAAAAATCACCGATTGTACGATTCTATTCATATGAATAGATAAATCACAGAGACAGAGCATACACTGGAGGTTGCTAGGGGCTGGAGAGAGGGAGGGATAGGGAGAAACTGCTTAAAGGGTAAGGGCTTTTACTTTAGAGTGATGGAAATGTTTTGAAACTAGACAGAAGTGGTGGTTGCACAACAGAATATACTAAATGCCACTGTACTCTTCATTTTTAAATAGTTAATTTTATGTTACGTGAATTTTATCTAAATATACTTTTTGTACAAAATTGAAATGGCAAATATTGACTGCCTATCCACAAGGAGCTGTCCTTCAGGGCTGACTGGACCATCAAGAGCATGGACACACTCTGTGTGCTGGGGTCCCCTCACGCTCCACTCAAGGCTGGCTGGTCTTCAGGCCTGGGAGGGGGTAAGCATCTCAGGCAGAGGGACCTGGTGGTGATAGCCCATGTGTCCCAGGAGCCAGGAGGAGATGCTGAAGGCCATGGGGGCAGGGACAGAAAACTAACAAACACATAACCTAGGGTGACTCTATTCTGTTTTAAACCTTGAAGAACAACCCTTCTTAAATTTTACGTACAATATTCCACAGACACATGTTTCAGATAACCATCTCAAAGTGTAATATAACACTCATCAATGCCTAAGAAAAACAATTTTCTACTTTATTATCAAACCTTTTTAGACATATGTATTGCGTTCAGACAAAACGAGAAAAGGATACTGGAATTCTGGCAATTTGGTAAAATGGTATAGAAAGCTCCTTATAACAACTCGATGGTTCAATTCTCATTAAGTCTTTCTGCAACACAACACTTCAACAGCTTGATGATTTTAGAAGAAAAATATTTCACTGCTTCCATTTCAGAAAGAGTACTGACTTGAAATTAGAAGCACTTGGTTCAGATCTCAACTCTGCCACTTACTGTGTGACTTTGGTCAAAAAATCAATCTCTCTGAGCCTCAGGTTCTGTATCATAAGAATGTTGATAATGCCTACATTTTTGTGAATTAAATTATAATGGCTATGCCTGAAGTATGGCAAGTGCTCAGGAAATGTTTTTCTTAACCCCACCTGCTTCTTTCCCCAGTAAAAAATATTTATTCATAATCATTCACTATTGTGAATGTAATATAAACTCAATAACCAAGAATAATTATCCTGTGATAGGAGTTTCTTCACTATACCTTGAGACTTACTTCACAGCATTTGAAATATACATATATAGAGAGGGTAGAGAGGGAGATAGATAATTAGATGGCAAACAATTTGAAAAATTTCATCAAGACACTTTATGAATGGGTCAATGAAGAGTCTAAGAGTTATTCCCCATAGTTACAGTGACACAGAGACACAGTGGCAGATCCCGTCACATCAAGACAGAGAGCATGTTACTTACAGTAGGTATTAGTTTCATATCTCAATCCCAGTTCTAAAAATGTTTCTCTTCTTCAATAGTTTAAAAACAAGAGTACAACTCTCTGTATACCCGTATACTTTCAAAAACATGAGGTAAAGTGGTAGAGTTTCCTTTTACAAAATTACTCAATATTGAGTACTTTCCCCCAGATAAGAAGCAACTACAGTGTATCCAATATTATGTGCAGTGGAACATTGAGCCTTAGAACCAGATGCTCTGATACGAAGTCTTCTGCCTTGTCACCAAGTGGCATAGCCAAGTTCCTCTAAGATGCTGATTTTGTGAAGAGAAGTTCCACTTGCCGAATGAACCAACCATATTATTGAATTTTACTCTAAGACTTGCTGGGGGTAATCTTTGAACTTTGATCCATGATACGTGCAATAAGAAGTCAAACTTAGACAAATGGGAGAAAGGCCCGACTTAGTGATGACTCTGAATTGTAACATATTTAAATATGATGTCATCATTAGGGTTCCCCATGTGTAGGATGAAGTGGTTGGAAGGATTCTTCTAGTACTAACCCTCAGTGATCCTGAGACTATAACATAAATGAATGAACACTGTTCCAAAGTGCCTCTCCCTGCAAAAGGGAAGAAACTGATGAATGTCTAAAAGGTTGTTTTGCTCATATTTATGTAACGTTGTATATAGTGTTATAATGTCACCAAGACATTTGTAGAAATATAAAAATTGAGGTCCTGACTAATTATAAGTTACTATGATTCTTTGTCAAGTACCTTATCCTTTCGGCTACCAGTCGCTTTCTTTCAAAGGGAGATCTAAAGGTTACCTCTTCCCTGGCATGTAACTGAAGCTCAATAAATATGTATTAAATTACAGGTAAAGATTAAGTACAGTAACACATGTGGAATTATTTTGTGGTCCATGAATACTATCTCTTTTTTTTTTCACTGTCAGCAAACTTCTACTCTTCCTTTTCACACAGCTCAGTCATCACCTCGTCAGGGAAGCCTTCCTTGATTGCCCTCCCTATGACAAATCTCCAATTATATACTCTGATGGCACCACATATCTATTACTTGTTGAATGTGATAGCACTGAACTTTCCCTGTTCCGTTTGTGAGATTACTTGATTCTTGTCCCTCACCCAGCTAAGCTCTCAGCTCATCGGATAAGGCCCTCATATCATTTTGCTCCCTCCTGCATCCCTTGTGGGCGGCACGGTGTCTGCCACTTTGTGGGCACACAACACATACTCTGTTTATTGAAGGAAGCAGGGAAAAGAAGAAAGAGAAGAATGAAAATATAAATTTTCAAAAAAAATAATTAAGAGAATACTGTTCTTGATCTCTGAGGAACATACACTGTGGGTGAGAGGGGGCAAAAAGAACTATAGCAACCATCATAAAGACTTGAAGAAAGATTCTTATTTTTTCTTGTAGACTTACCATACACACAGTTTTAAGCTGTCACTGTAGAGGAAATTTAACATGGATTTTTATCCCTCGATAGAAATTAAATTTAAATTAAATTCAAAATTAAAGTTAAGGGACAGTTTGTGGATTTTAAATTATTTTCTAAAGGAGTCGGAAGGAGCACAAGATGGAGACAGAGATAGCTTATGTGATAGTAAACACACATGTAAAAAAAAACCCTTTGTTTTCGCCTACTTTCTGTCGGAAAAATCATCCTTCTCCCTTGGCATTGACTCTGGTGACCACACAATTGAAATTTTTATACAACCACGGAATTTGACACCTAATAGGGACCAGAGAAATTATTGTTTTACCCCTTCAATTTTCAGGTCGGGAGCCAAAGGTCTGAAAGTGCCTCTTCCAAAAGTGTGTTCAGGAAAATAGTAGTTTCTCAGGATTTTAATAAGTGTTCTATGAAAAAAAAAAATCTGTGGTTCAATAAGTTTTGGAAGCACTAGATTAAATAAAGTTATGTAGATTTATTTACTGCAGGGATTCTCAAAGAGTTGAATATGCAAACATGCTTTGTGAAGAGTCACAGGAGATGAAAGCATGCCAGGCTGTCCCTCTCCCCCACCTTTTTTAAAGGAGTATTTCATGGGACTATATATATAGGACACATTTTAGGGAACATTGCTCTAGAAAATTTAACTCACGGATATGACTAAGTGAGCTCTGATTTTGTCAAGGTTGGGATTAGAACCATGTCTTCAGGCTCCTGGGCTTGGGAGCTTTCTACTATCATCATCCTGATAACCCCCTGAAGGAGTAAGAACAAGTTGGAGGTTTCCTCCAAAATAAATGTGGCAAACTATATTCTATGGCAAGTGTTTTATTTTGTTCCATAATGGAAGATAAATATATTTTCTGACAAATATTCACAAATCCAATATGCCATTAGCTTACAGTTCCCGGGAGAAGGTCTTTGACATCATCCCATATAGTCACCATCTTTTTTGAGTTCTGAGTCACTCCTATTTTTTTTTTTTTTTTTTGCTGTACGCGGGCCTCTCACTGTTGTGGCCTCTCCCGTTGAGGAGCACAGGCTCCGGATGCGCAGGCTCAGCAGCCATGGCTCACAGGCCCAGCCGCTCCGCAGCATGTGGGATCCTCCCGGACCGGGGCACAAACCCGTGTCCCCTGCATCGGCAGGCGGACTCTCAACCACTGCGCTACCAGGGAAGCCCTGAGTCACTCTTATTTTTAAGTGAAGGTTTACAGGGACCAGGAAGGCAAAGGAGCAACTGTGAACACTGTACTACCCATTTCCAATACACTGACTAGAACTGGCCTTGGCTTTCTTAAATTTCTTTCAAATGACATGGTTCATTTTTAAAGGTGACCCAGTAGCCTGAAGGCTTAGAAACTTGTACACTGGAAACCATGTGATGAAATGTCATTGAAGCTACTTGTATACTTATGGAAAGCTATGGCTGCCTTGCTGAGAACATAGCCTGCCTTAAGAAATATATGCCACTCTGTCAGCATGGTAAAAAGAGGGGATATGTATTCTTTTTTTTTTTTTTTTTTTTTTGCGGTACGCGGGCCTCTCACTGTTGTGGCCCCTCCCATTGCGGAGCACAGGCTCTGGACGCGCAGGCTCAGCGGCCATGGCTCACGGGCCCAGCCGCTCCACGGCATATGGGATCCTCCCAGACCGGGGCACGAACCCGTATCCCCTGCATCGGCAGGCGGACTCTCAACCACTGCGCCACCAGGGAGGCCCGGGGATATGTATTCTTGATTACTTATAGCAAAGGGGTATGCAAATAATATGTCCCCTTTACTTCCATGGGCATTTTTTTTTCTTTAAATACTCAACAAAAGAAGTGAATGAAAGTTGACTTTTTGACTACTTTAAAATTATTTTTAAACTTCAAAGCAGAAAATATCCAGTATTCAGTTTTAATTTTATATGCTTGTATGTACAAATATGCATGCATATGAGTGTGACAGCAAAGATAACTGTACCACTCTTACAATACAATGAATCCTCATGGCTGTTGTTTTAAAGAAACTGTGCCCCGTGACTGTTTGACGTCATTATCACTTCCTTCTGCCTGAGTTAACTTGAACTTGACACTGTTCATTTATTTCACTAGACTTACCCATCCTTCTAAAAGAAGAAAACAATGTTTAAAATGATTTTTCTGTCTGCCTACTTGGAGGCCTAGAACTCTGTTTTTTAAAAACATTCTTCTTTTGTCTACTGTACACACTAAAAGTATCTATGCTAATGAGCTACATATGTCACTAAGACCCTAGAAGTTCATGACCGTAAAGATAAGAGAATCTTGCAATAAGGTGTCAGAAAATCCAATAACTGGAATGAAAGAAAAGAAACAGAAAGATAGGGCTTCCCTGGTGGGGCAGTGGTTGAGAGTCTGCCTGCCGATGCAGGGGACACGGGTTTGTGCCCTGGTCTAGGAAGATCCCACATGCCGCGGAGCGGCTGGGCCCGTGAGCCATGGCTGCTGAGCCTGCGCGTCCGGAGCCTGTGCTCCGCAATGGGACAGGCCACAACAGTGAGAGGCCCGCATACCACAAAAAAAAAGAAAAAAAGAAACTGAAAGATGGGATGGACCAAAATGAGAATTTATGAGGAAAGAAGCTTAAGTAGCTGAAAGTCTAGAATCCCAAGGATGGGGACTGAAAAGGGAGACTTCAATGAAAGGACTTCAAGAAAGTTATCAGATGATGGCAAGAACTCAAACCCAAATACCGACACACCTGTCAGGGACTCAAAATCTCCTTACCCAACTCAGAAAATGCAGGGCACAACCTTTGGACAAGGAAACAGATTATCATTATTTTTCATTTTGCTACCAGAGTACATTGAAATAACTTCTATCTTCCAAAGTACAGTCCAGTTATGTTGATATCATTGAAAATATGTGAGTGTATTTCAGAGGTGGTCACATATTTCTTTCCTTCATACATTCCTTCACGTATATCTTTAAGGAAGATCCTGTGCTAGATGTTGTGATTGCCCTTGAGAATTGCACAGTCCTATATACTAAATATGCTCAAAATTGCAAAATTGAGGGGTTGAGGCATTTTAACTCATCACCAGAAGTTAGAGTTCAAAAAAAACTAAATGTGATGACCACGCTGAATAACATCTTAAGTCACCATAAGTAATAAAGCTGATTTTCTTGGGTGTTTCCGAAACTATTTGTGAAAGAGATTTCCTAAAATATCTTAAGAAATGATATCAGCCAAGAAATAAGTGTAGCTTTGTAAGAGCAATTTGAAGAGCAACACTCATCCGAATGAATAAAGAAAAAGTATTTAGTAAATATCTGCCACATACTAATAGTCTTCAATATACTCTCAGAATTAAATTGTATAAAGTACAACCCTTGCTGTTAGGAAACTTATGTCCTAATAGGAAATAGTTATGGTTAACCATAATATAAGACAGACTGCAAGCACCACATCTGTTCTAAGTGTTAGCAAATCTCATTAGTATCTTATATTTGGCATTGTTCTGTGGATACAGTGATAAACAAAGTGTGGTCTTGACATCAAGGAGCTCACGGCCTAGTGAAGTAAAGAAAGAGGTAAAAAGGACAATTTCAGTGTTGTGTGACAAGGGCTAGGATCAGGGTGGATTGGGGCCATGTAGGAGAGGATCAGGAGCCAGAGTAGAGGAGGCTGCTTAGAGGAGCTTTGAGAGATAAGTGAGGGTGAGCCCCAGGGCGAAGGAGCACATGGCAAGCAGAGGAGAATATGGGAAGCTGAGAGACAGACAGACAGACAGACCTGTTTGGGGGACTTGGTTCAGTAGGACAGGACTGTACCATTTCTGTGTGTGTGGGGTCAAGGGTGCTGGGGAAGAAGAGAGGCTGGAGAGATAATTATGAAGGCCCCATATGCTCTGCTGTGGAGTTTGGCCTTTGTCGAGATGGCAAGAAAGCTACAGACAATTCTGTATGGGAGTTTGGAGAAAAGATGCCTTTTGGTTGCTGTGTTTTTCCCGGGAGACTTTCAACAGTATGAATGATGCTTCAGTTCAGGAGAGAAAGGCCTGCTGGGTGGAGAAAACAAAGAAACTAAGGGCTAGTCTGCATCCCGGTACCGGGAACAGTGTTCAGCAAAGTATAGAGGAAGGAAGTCAGCCCAGCTTGAAGAGGGGATAGTGACTGACCAGAAAGAAGTGAGATAAGAAGAGGGATTGTGGAAGACCTTGAGGGCAGATGTGCTAAGGAGTTTAAATGTTACACCGTTGGCCAATTAAGAGATAGCTTGAACCTGGAAGAACAGAAGGTAGCATCATTTACAGGAAAAACAAAACAAAACAGAAGCAAACAATGATGAAAGCAAAGACAGAAAGAAGAGGAGAGGATGGTCTTCGAAAGAACATGAAGAGCTCAGTTTTGGTCTTGCCTCCTGGATTTCTCATCACACCTCCTAAGATCCTAAATCCTGTAAAGGGAACTTTAACGTACCATCTCTCTTTGGTGTTTTTTTTTTTCAGTACGCAGGCCTCTCACTGTTGTGGCCTCCCCTGTTGCGGAGCACAGGCTCTGGACGCGCAGGCTCAGCGGCCATGGCTCACGGGCCTAGCCGCTCCATGGCATGTGGGATCTTCCCGGACTGGGGCACGAACCGTGTCCCCTGCATTGGCAGGCGTACTCTCAACCACTGCGCCACCAGGGAAGCCCCTTGGTGTGTTTTTTTTTGTGGCCTGCCTGTACGTAGAGAAAGCCACCTGTCCACTAAAAGATCTGTTCAAAACACCAAAGGGTTTCATAAAGAAAGGCCTTACAACGGCTAGCTTGGGCTAAGATCTTCCAGGCACAGTCAATGTGAGCTCAGCCTTTTTAGATCACCTGAGGAAAGCATCTGTTCCCCTTCTCCCCCACCTTTTTTTCCCCCTAGTAGAAAATATTTGAACATCACATGCATTCATTTTTGAAATAACCACAGTTCGGAGTGGATAGTTTTTATAGTGACTAGAGTCTTTGAAGTATGTGCATATGTATGTATGTATATATATATATATATGTTCAACCTAGTGCAAGATGGGGCAGTTTTCATTAGAAAATATACAATAAACAGGTCCTCTTTAAAGAAAAACCTAGCTCTGATGGCAAGGTAAAACTCTTAGGCCAGCATCTTTTTACTGTCGCTTTCTAGCTAACTGACCCACAGTCTTAAATCATCTATTGTGTAATCAGTTAACAGTGAAGCACGTCATTTAAGAGAGGTTGCCTAAAATTAACTAAACCTGCCTTGATTTTTGTAGATGGTATAAAGCCACATTTATATAGCAATATCTGGAATTACATTGTTTCAGGAAAAAGGACAATGGATATGAAAACCTTTTAGTATACGCTACCTGTCAAATCTGGAAACTGAGCCCCACCATCTTATCAGTTTTGATAGAGCAGTGGTATTTGCTAAATTATAGCAGGAGACAGATTTTTTTTGTTTTTTCCTTTTGGCTACTTAGATCAAAAGAAAGGTGTACAGTTTATTTTTAATCCCATCACTTCACATGATCCCAGACAGAACATCAAAGACAAGGTATGCAGGTTTAACCATTAGCACCAACATAATCCAAAGTTGAAAATCTCTTCCAGATAGCTACCTCACTTTGAAATAGACCACATTGTAGTGTTCAGAGTAAACATTACTCTCTAGCGTGTTTTAATTTTCACTGCACTTAAAAAGAAAAAAGTATCCAAGATATGTGATTTTGCCCTACAGCATCAAGCATCAGTTTGTAGGGCAATCTAATATTATTAGAATAAAATGCAATTCACATACACTTATTTTTTAAGTTGGCTCAGCCGTCCATCTCAATTTCATGAAAGGGAGGAAAGTGAATCAAATGCAGTTGCAAATCATATTTGAGGATGGCAATGCTTCTCCACATCTGAAGTCTATTGAAAGCTCATGAGTAAGAACTTGAGGAACAAATCCTTTCTGTTCAAAAGATGTGTCAGTGGAGAAATTCCCAGAAAATAGCACACAATTCATCAGAACTCACTCATTTCTTTTCCAAGTCAGATAATAAAAGAAAGTTGCAGTGTTGAATTCTTTCCAAGGGGAAAGAAATATAAGTATGTAAAATAATTCATAAATATTTTGCATTAGAAAATGTATCATAAGCAGTGGAGAGATAAAAATATTTAACAACTAGATAGTCTGGGCACCAACCATCAGATTGTACAGTGGCAAAGTAACTGGTACAGATGTATTGGTATATAGCCCCGGCTTCAAAAACATCCAAAATTGGTAGATGAAATGAAGCTGGTTTTGTGGGAATATGTGGTGGATGACTTGAGATTTCATAGAAACATCATTATCATCGTTACACCAGCAATAACAATTGTTCATTAAGTTTCTAGCACTTACAGTGTACTACCACTACTGGGGTACAAAAAGGTATATACATACATTTGGGAGAGCATCTATGCCTACATGACTCCTCCAGAGGGGAGACAAATTGCTCTGTACACCTCAATACATAAAATAAACACATCACAAAGTAATCCATGCTTAGTGCTAAAGAGTGGCTGCAAATGTTAGAGAAATTCTGAAAAGGAAGCTCTAGCTCAGGACTAGGAAAAAGTGGAGTTAATTCATGGAAAAGTAGCAGCTATATTTGGACTTAAAGAAAGTATGGTCTGTTCTCAGATAAGAACTGAGGAGAGAAGAGGGGATTTTTGGGGAAAAAAACCCAAACAATTGAATGCCTACTACCAGAAGTGTGTGTGTATTGTGTGCATGTGTGTGTGTGTGTGTGTGTGTGAGAAATCAAATTATCCTCATTTAATCCTCTCAGCACTTATCTTTTATAGTTCTTTTACTAAAGAGGAAATTGAGGTTCCGGGAGATTAAATAACTTAAGACTATGCATCTATTAACTGGTAGATCCAAGATTTGAATCCAATTCTAGTCCATCTAAAGTTCATGTTCTTTCCACATATCACAGTGCGTCAACTAGAAGGCAGAACACCAGAAGCAAAGTGCAAAGGTAGAAAGAAATGTGGATGATATACTTGGAGAAAGAAGCATGAATGTATCCACTGGAGTTCACAGACGGGAACAGTGAGTGATGGGGCCATCAGGGAGAGAATGGATGGCTTCAGGTGGCCGGCTGAGGGATGCGGCTTTCATTTGCAGGTAGCAGTAACAAGAGTTTCAGTGTAATGAGGTTATACTGGGTGATGTTTTAAGAAGGTTACTTTAGCCATAGGGTATAGGAAAGATGAGTTGTGGAGCAAAAGAAAAGAGGTTAAGGCTAGAAGCACAGCAAAGTGTTAACAGCAGACTGTTAACATTACTCAGGCTTTATTATGTTAATTCCAGCAAAAATTGAAGAGAGCCAAATGTGAGACATACTTTCTAACCAGTTATGATACATGTTCACTGTTGATTTTACAATTTTGAAATCACCGAATGCGATGCTGGTCTGAGCTATTACAAGTTCATATGGAATGGCTAAAGGAGCCTATCTCCTGAACACAGAAATGAAGGGCTGTCTTCTAGTATTACATATGGAGAATCATAACCAAACTCAATGACCAGGCTCTCCACGTGGACATAAATAAACAACTTACTAACACTATCAAACCAAACCTTTAAGACACAGGACCAATGGATTTAATATTGAAAAATGAGAAGTGTTGCTAACATCATCAGACCAAAAGGCCCTGTTAATTTTATCGATACACGAGAATTTTATATTTGGACAGAATGAAATATTAGCTAAATAAGAAATGGTAAAAGTTAATAAATTAAGGAGTTTTTGTTTTGTTTTTCATTCTTGTTTTAAATTGAAGGGTAGATATGATCCACTACTGTATCAAAGATCTATCTCTGCTCGTGCAAGAGAGTCGAATTAGATAAAACTTGAAACTATTTTTCTAAACATGTGTGCTAAAACTATATAATAGGATACAGCATATTTTAAGAAGAAAAGTCACCCCAAAGAACATGAATGACTCTTCAACTTTGAGGTAAGTGAGCTTTATTCTTTTTAAAACCTGTTAAGATCACATAATACAGAAAAGTAAGCAGAAAAGACTAAAGAAAAAAAGGTTTTTCTTAGAAGGCTGCCCAGTTAACTCTTATTAAATATTATTGGAAAATAGTTAATACTTAGGTTCCTCTGCCGTAACTAGACAAGAGATCCATCCTGAAAGCTGCATCCGAAGGCAGTCAGGAGACTGCACAGAGTCAGGAAGGCAAAAGCAGTACTTATGCAATCCACAGAGTCTTGCGTTTTTATGCTGTTATATACAAGCCACCCACAGTATTCACATCAGTATTTGTATCAGTCTGCCTTTCTGAAATTCATGATGAAATCATCATGCAAGGATGTTAGGATCCTACAAATGTAAACAGAATTTACAGGATTTGAAGATTTCTAAAATGCTAATTGGGTTCTATTTCACATGGAATAGAGTAGTTTTCTGACAACTGGCATCATTGTCAACTCTTTATATTCCTAACAATACTCTATGACATCTGTAAACTTCTAGCCTGATTTCTTTTGGGGTCAAATATTTGACAAGTTTTTCATTATAAAGATTAAAATAATTATGGAAAAGGCATAATGTTTAGGAAACTGTGTGGAGTACTAGATCATCTGGCTTACATATCTTATAGTAGCCACTGAATGCTAGTGGCTTTCTGTCACTCCAGATAGTAAGATTAAGATTTTTGTTCTCCATTTGTGAAGCAATTCACCTATTTGTCTCAAACTACCTTCCCTGGTAGAGAGACAATGAGGTACTTAATCCTTTTACTCAAAGCACAGTGTGAAACTAATAAGACAAAAAGAAAAAAATTAACTACTTGACTGAAAATTGCAGTCCTTGGGGAAGTTAGAGGATTTTAACGACAAAGGATGTCAGGATTTCTTCTGTATATATACTGTACTATCTTTATATATGCCTGAATGAATATACATATTCAGAGGAGAAAACAAGCAGTTAGACCAGTTTAACATGCTCTGTAAATTAACAATGACAGCAACACATGCAAGTGGGTATTTGTTGCTATTTAGTAATATTTTATGATAGCACCCTTCCAGAGTTAACCATGATTATATTATTATAATATATTATTAGAAAGAAACCATTACAAGGAAATTGACATTTGCTTTTCATTTTGAAAATATATTTCTCATTCTTGAACTTAACCTGATGTGCCATCAAGAGATGGAAAACCAATCCATTATCAATCACTCAACAGCACAAAGCAATTGTAACTTGTGGAAAGTTCTCTCTTCACTATTAAGGGAAATACCAAATCATTCAATGCCATTGGATTAATTCTCGGGAAGTTCATCGAGCCTTTGAAGAATGAAATAAGCGGATGTTTCAGACCAGATGATAGAATGCTATTTCTCACATTGGTTTGAAATCTATTTTAACACAGTGAAGACACGAAGTATGTACTAAATGCCCAGTGTATGCCTCACCAGATTAGTTGCTAAAGAGGAATAATACAAAGGCCCTGGGGAGTCAATAAACTAATGTGGAGCTAGATGTACATACCTCAAACAGCTAGGGAGTAACATAATACATTATATAGCCAAGTGATGAACTGAGTGATTAATATACACGGACTAGAGGAATTCAGAGAAGGGAAGGAACAATGTCGGATGGAGTAGCTCATGAGGATTACCTGCCAAATGGAGAAAATGGGCTTCCTCTGTCCTTCCTTTCTTTCAAATATTCAGTCACTTAACAAGTGCCTCTTGAGCTCTTACTCTAGGTTAGGAGCAGTGGTAAACAAGATAGAAAGAGTCCTGTGATGACTACAGGCTATTCAAGGGTGGTGGAGCTGTGCGGAGGGTCAGTGAACCAATGATTACACAAATAAATTATTACAATGAAGACTACTAAAAAGTACTAAAATCCTACAAAGAAAATAAATGCAGCTTTAAAGTATATCATAGTAAAGCCATGCTTCTTTAAAATACACCAAAGAGGCCAAAGTCCCATGATTTAGCTTTATTGCATTAGTTGTTGGCCTGTAATTCCAGGTCAATGGTATAAAGAAGTGTCATGGTCCTGGTTCCCCTTATCTGCTCCCTCCATCCGCACACCCCTCCCCACCACCACCCTGCACACACACTTTCTCTCTCATACACACACACACATTCACAAACACATACACACGCACAGTCTTATTTGCAATATACATTTTCACACAGGAACATCGACTTTATAACTCATAGTTAAAGTGATGGGGTAGTTATATCTTCAGAAGAAAGTGAAGAGACAGTCTGCCTACTGGTGTTAGCATTTGCTGTAGCTATTCCTGGCACTGGGCAACACATGTTTTTAATAAACTTGTAAAAACAGTGTAGATCTAGTTGTAAATATGTTTTGCTTGGTAATGTAGGCTGAATATAATGATTAGATTGACAGTTGTTGGGTTTCCCCCCTTAAAAAAATCACAGTAAAATACAAAGAAAAATAGTTTGAACGATGAGGGCCAAGACAGTATCATGATACCAACACTGTGTTGATAATTATCGTTTATGACAACAGTCAATTTACAGTAAAAACATGCTGTTGTTTCCTTTGTTCACAGCATTACACGTTTTGTTTAGTCTCTTAGAAATATCTAGCTCCATGTGAAATAGCCTGTATCTATAATTAGAACTAGGCCACACAATCAGATGCCTGTCAATATTGTGGTAAGCAGCTAAAAAACAATAAAAATTGAAGATATTATTATCAATAAAATACAGCAGCCACAAAAGATATGTAAGTAATTGGTGGAAACATATACATAATAAATAAAATAATGAGTACTATCTACTAATAGGACATTAATCATCAGTGAGTTAAATCCAAACTTAGTATAAAAGCATTTAAAAACTTTAAAAAGATACTCAATAGAAATTTTCTGAGCTTTTAAGCTTCACTTCCTAGGACTAAGAGACGTAGTCTATATAAGCCCATTTATTAACAATTACTTGTCCAAAAGGCTCTTCTTTAATAGCTAAAGAAATACTGTGGAGTTGCCAATCAGAATAGAATGTCAGCAGCCTAATAATATTTCATGGTAAAATATCAGAGACCAATATTCCTTAGATTTGAAAATACCTGAGCCAACTATTGTATTTAGTATATCAAGAGAAATCTATTGTATACATAGGTGGATACAATTAATTAAGCCATCTATTTAATAAAGACAGTAGGCACATAATAAATTTAACTATATCATGGGTAATGTGGGAGTGGGAGAGAAGGAAGAAATAAAGACTTATAAAACAAAAATTCTTTCCTCTAGAAGCCCACAATCTAGAACATTTACAGAGACCCACAAATCTACCTATCTTATTATACAATAATAATAATAATATCTAGATTTGGAATTAAGTCCTAATCAATGTTAATACTGATTAATTTCACTGTCATTTTTTTTCTCTGCTGACAAGACAGAGCTACTAAGAGATGTTTTAAAAATTAACTATATGTAGGGAACAAGGTAAATTATTAAAATAAGAACAATTGCCTTCAAATTTTAGATAGACTGTTGAGAGAAAAATGTTCTATATGTCCCCAAAGGGAAGCGATAAGAACAGTGAAGGAAGCTATAAGGAGAGAGATTTTGGTTTCAGGGAAAAAAGAATTCTAATAATCAGAGTTGTCCAAAAATGTATCAGCTACTTTCACAGGTAATAAGTTCTCTACTATTGCATAAAGCAAATATTGGCTGGGCATCTACCTAGTGGGAATGCTGTGGAGAGTATTAAAATAGTTGAGAGGAGATGCCTATATGATTCAATGGATTAAAACTTAGTAATGATGATAGAATTACAAAGCTTATAACTTCAAATTTGAGACAAAAAGGGCAATTAATTTTTTAAAAATTCAATTTTTCTTCATTCTTGTTTTAAATGACAGTAACTGAGGCCAACAGGTTATCTTTTATAGAAATCTATACATCTTTCCCAAAATAGACTTAAATCTCATTTTTTGGTCAGTAGTCAGTCGCACTGGTGAAGTGGTTCATTTTCCTTTTAATCAGTGCGTGTGCGCACACACACACGCACACAGTTTATTTTGTCTTCATTGTTTCAAAATTGTTCTCCAGCTTTTTAAAAAAAATGTAATAATATATCAAGGGCATCTTTCTGATGAGTAAATATGGACCTACTCCATTCTTTTTAACAAGTGCATAGTATTCCACTGGATATATGTAACATAATCTATAGTTTGTTTCTTAAATACTACAAAAAAATTACAATCATTCTTATACATTCACCTTGATGTTAGGATAGTATTTCTTTAGAAAAGATAACTGTAAATGGGATTATTAGGTCATAGAGCATGGACATTATACATTTTGATAGAAACTGCCCAGTTGCCTTATAGTTGTAACAATACCCTAACAACCAGGTATGGAAACACTCATTTCCTCACACCCTTACCAATAACTTTGCATTTTCTTGATCATTACCATGTAAGAGATACAATAGGACCATAAGAGTTGCAAAAGAGAACATGCTGTTTCTCCTCATAATCTAGTTAATGAGAATAAAAAAATACACATACAGGGCCTCCCTGGTGGCGCAAGTGGTTGAGAGTCCGCCTGCCGATGCAGGGGATACGGGTTCGTGCCCCGGTCTGGGAGGATCCCATATGCCGCGGAGCGGCTGGGCCCGTGAGCCATGGCCGCTGAGCCTGCGCGTCCGGAGCCTGCGCGTCCGGAGCCTGTGCTCCGCAACGGGGGAGGCCACAACAGTGAGAGGCCCGCATACTGCAAAAAAAAAAAAAAAAAAAAAAAAAAAAAATACACATACAAAAAGAGCTAATAATACAAAGCAGGAAAAAGTAGTAGTTGAGACAGAAAATGCTGCATGAAGAGGTCGAGGAGACTGTGAGGTTTTTCCAGAGCAGGAAGGATTGAACAGAGCTGTGAAGAATGGATGCACCCTGAAGGGCAAAGCAAAGGCAAGGGGCAGTCTGGGTGGAGAGAGTGCCCACACATGCTGGTGCGACATCACTGGAGCTAAAGCAGAAGACTGAAGTAGGTGAAACAGGTTCACATTTCGTCTTCTCTTACACTGTTTTCTCTTCCTTCATATCACTTATAACTACCCCAAATTAATATACACAGTTTCACATCCCATAGTTATACATTTACTTGTTTATTGCCTATGTCCTCACCTCTCGAAAGGGAAGGGTGACATGTGTTCACTGCTGAGTCTTCAGAAGCTGAGCCCTGCCAACACCAGGACGTGGGTTTGTTGAAGGAATGAATGTCATGCTGATGTCACTGAGAGGGGTAGGAAATGTCAGGTTCAAGAGTCTGGATTTACAGTACTTATATGGAAACTGGAAAATGATAACAGGATAAAACCAGGAATGTGAGGTGATGAAACACAGTGGTGTTTATGGGAACTTAGTCTGGTTTTGTTATGCAAGATGAACTGGTCTGGCGGCAGAACTATCAGGCCAGCAAAGAGATCACTGCACTATTACAGGGGTCAAGTACACGAACCTGAGAATGGCAGGAAAGAACATTCTGAAGGGAAGAGCGAAAGCTGGATGGCAAAGTAACTAATAAAAGCCACCATTTAAGTGAGTGCTTAATTTGTACTTACTACGTGTTAAGCACTGCACATACATTCATTTAATCTTCCGAGATAGATATTATCCCAGGTTTTTAAAAAGAGGAAACTGAGATACAGAAGGGTTAAGTAACTCACTCAAAGTCACAGAGCTCCGAAGTCCCTCAGCGGGAAACATTCCTAAAGCTTGTACTCTTTCCCTTATCTTAGAGGAGTAAACATGGGCTCTGGGAACAGGGGAGGTGATCCTGGTCATGCAGAGGTGCTGCACAGACACATTCATGTCCAAACTCTGGTATTCCCAAGGAAAAAGAAATGATCAAGTATGTGCTAGGTCAGGGTTTTCACAACCAATGAATGGGTCATGAAATCAATTTAGTGGGTCACGATCAGTATTTTAATAAGAAATGAAATAAATGATAAGAAGAGAAAAGAAAACATTAAAGTGAATTGCCCATGGTATGTTTCATGAAATTTTTGTTTTAAATATATACGCATATGTGTCCTGTTTTGCTGAAACCCTAACAACAGTACCTTGGATGTGAATGAGGTATCCCCCTCACTGCACCTGGTGTTGTTTCTATCTTCATTTTCAGAATGAAGACTCTGAGGTTCAGAGTGGCGGAGCCAGGATCTGAAACCAGGGCTTTGCCTCCAACCCTGGCTCCTCTTTCCAGCACATCAGCTCTGCATCATGAAAATGGAAAACCAAGTTCACCAGAAGTGTTTCTTTTGGACCTCATGTAGCCAAGGCCAGGTGGAAGGTCCATTAGCTTTTTGCCCTTCAGCATGTGAGGCAACATTAAGGCCATTTCATTTTGCATCAAGGAATTGGAAGGAAACAAACCATTTCAGATAGAGCTGGACTCCAGCCACTCCAGCGAAAAAATGACACTAAAACAAGATCTCCTTGCCCAGGCTCAGGTCCTTAGAAGAAATGGAGAAAGAAGCCCCATAATCTGAAGACTCAGCATAGAGGATGTTCTTCGCTTATGTTCTAATAAATAGATTTATAAAAAGAAAGCTATAAAGGGAATTTTATTTTTCCACTGCCTTCTACAGCCTCCCAGAATGTTAGGACTAGCAGATGCCTCAGAGATCACTGGGTCCACCCTCACATTACAGAAGAGGTAACAGAAGCCCAGAGAGGTTAAGTAGGTGAAACCGAAGTCACACAGCTAATAAGCAGCAGAGGCCCTAAGGGGGATAAAATCTTGCTAACATTCATGTTCTTAGATAAATCACAGCTTATTCAAGAAATGCTAAAGAGGTGTGGATTTAGGGTCAAAATGTTGTGTTGTGAGGATTTTGCCTTGTGTTACCTGAAGGCTGATGATCTCTGGAGATCTGAGCTGGCCCGGACTATGGGGCTGACACAGCCTTTGGACCTCTATTCCTGACTCCTGCCCACAGGCAATGCACTGAGCTTAGCTTTTCTGGGACCACTACCCCAATCCCTGCCTGAGATGCCCCCCCAGGGACAGGATGCCAGCCCTCATCCCAATGTTAATAATGACATTCACTTCCCCTTCCTTGCTTGGCTTCCTCTGAAGCCAAATTCTTTCAATAGCTCATAATGTTGACAAGTGTGGTACCCACGGATCAAACAGATTGAAAATAATATGAATTTTAAAGATATTGTTTTATAATAAATATCTGTCTCTGGAGACTGTTGTTTAATAAGAGATTTTAAAATCCAAAATTGGCCCCTAAAAGCTTGAAACTATATCTAACTTATGTTTGATGTTCTGTAACTAAGAAACAACTTGTGAAAAGGAAGAAGATAAAAAATGAACTTAGGCTAGCAGAGTAGATGCCAAGTTTCAGTGCCTTGAGCTGTGAAAACCTTCCAATCAGTCTGTAAATGAGGTGAAGAAGGATTCTTGCACTGCTAAATATTTATTGTTGCTAAGTTTCATCACTGTTAATATACAGGTAATGGATGACTTTTTGTCCTTTGAAGTCAAACACCACCACTTAAGCGGTGACAAGCACTCATCTCCCTGAAACGGACACACGAACATACACGCACACGTACATGCACACAGACATAGCACTTGTAGTGTTTTATCTTCTAAAATTGATGGCTCAAATGGAATTTTTTTAAAAAGGAATTAAAAGAGGAAAAAGGAAAAGATTATTAGCTTTCATTTTTCATCCTGTGTTGGATCTTTTACTTAGCAAAATGCAGTTTATGAGGCCCTTTTATTCTTATCTTAGGATTTGTGAGGAAGTCAAGGCAATCATGTGGAGCAAAGCAGGAGACGCAGTGAGGCAGGAGGACTGCGGCATCCACCGGAAGTGCTCACCAGGGCAGGGCCAGCACTGAAGAAAAGGACAGGTGGGTACAACAGTGGGATGTGTCAACCACCCTATTGCCCCCTTACCCTTTGAGCAGGATCTATTAAGAAGGTCCACCTACAGGTCTACAATTACTCTAGATCTTGAGGCAGAGAGACCTGGAATCTCAGCCTCATCAAATATAAATAAAGTTCACCAGCTGGCAAAATGGAAAGAGGCATACATGTAACAGTTAGAACTGGACAAAGGACCCAGATCTTCTATGATTAACTACTGGCTCCATCATCTCCATAGCTTTGTGACCCTGGGCAAGTGACCTCATCTCTTTATGCTTCAATTTGGCATTTGCTGCAGAGGGTTGTTTTGAAGATTAAATTAGTTAATACATGTCAAATTCTTAGGACAGCTCCTGACACACAGTAAGTGCTATAATAAGTATTGCTCTCCTTAGATATACTTTATTATATATACTAACTCTATGATGCTATGTTTAAAGGGAGTAGCCAGAACCCAACTTTAACTGGTGCTGGAATACTGCCATATGTTCTGACTTTTCAGTAAAGGCCAGAAATTTGGACTTTTATGTGAAAGGTCAAGGCTTTTAAATGCTGGGAACTAATTCAGGTCTGGTTTATTTTTGAACGAGTTTGCGGTCTGAACAAAACATGTCTGTAAGCTGGATGAATCCTGAGGCCTGCCAGTTCATAATGGTGGCCAATCAAACCTTCAACCAAAACTTCAGCTTCACTGGCCCCTCTCCTACTTCATTCTTTTCCATAGCACTTCTCAACAATCTTACATATACCTTACTTGTTTATCTTTGGCCTTCCTTCCCTCCAGCCATCACACAAAAATAGAAGCTCCTTGGCGGTAAAGGATTTGGTTTGTTTTGTGTGCTGCTATAGGCCTATATTTAAGAACAGTCCATGGTATATAATAAGTGCACAATGGGAGCTGAATGAATAAATGGTCATATCTTAATCCACACTCTCTCCCTCTAGGGCTGGCCCAAGTCTGTTGGGTCACAGAACAATGAGGAAAGTGAGGTCTATAAGTTCAAGTCCTAGAGTGAATCAGTTTTTCTGGAGGGAGCCCAGCAAGCCTGGCTTTTACAAGCTACAAAACACAGGATAAGTAAAATGTCAAAGAGGTAGTGGTGCTGAAGAATCTAATGACTTCAAAATACTTAATAAAACCATCACAAGTGTCTTCCAATAAAACATTTTGCGATGGCAAAGCAATCTCTCTTTCTCTCTCCAGAAATTTTTTGACAAGGTGAATTTCTGTATATTAAGATGGTTTAACTTCCATCTGGAGATCCATCCAAAATTATACCTTTGTGTAATACCTGAACAAAGGCAATTAAGAGTCAATTTCTAATAATGGTCCTAAAGCAGCCACACTGCCTACAAACTGTTTTTAAATACAAGGTGAGCATGACATTGAATTTCTCTCTTTAACCAGAAAAACATAAAACATTAGTGTGTGTGTGTGTGTGTGTGTGTGTGTGTGTATGTGTGTTGCCACTTAAAGCAAATTAATTGGCTATATGGTAACTAAATCAACAGAAATAATAAAGTTATGAAACTCACACACAATATATTGGGAAAATTTCTTGGTCAACTCTATCCATCTATCATCCTGCTCTAAAAAAACTGTTATCCTGGGCTTCCCTGGTGGCGCAGTGGTTGAGAGTCCACCTGCTGATGCAGGGGACGCGGGTTCGTGCCCCGGTCCGGGAAGATCCCACATTCCGCGGAGCGGTTGGGTCTGTGAGCCATGGCCGCTGAGCCTGCACGTCCGGAGCCTGTGCTCCACAATGGGAGAGACCACAGCAGTGAGAGTCCCACACACCGCAGGGAAAACAAAACAAAACAAAACTGTTATTCTGCCTATTTTAAACTAACACTATCTGTTATTCATCAAGTGATTGAGAGACCAAAATGTGCAAAAGGCAAGGTGCCAAAGGGGAACAAGACATAAGACATACCATTCTCACCTTCATGGAACCTGCAGTCTCCTGTGGGGACCAGAGGTTAAATAAATGCTCAAAAGATCACAATGATCTTTACTGCTCATCTCCCATGTGGCCTGGTCCCAGGCCCCAGAAGTAGCAATCTGACCTCCAGCTCTGTGTGTCAGTGTTACCTGCCCTTACTTTCAACATGACCACAGTAGATTTCTTCTAACCAATAAGATCTCTATGTTGATTCCTAAAGCTTTAATAATTGCAGGAGAACTATAATACTTTTCCCCAGATTCCTCAAATGAATTCTTTTCAGGATTCAGAATTTGGAAAAACTTCCCAAGAAATGCTGAGAAGAAATTCCCACGTGGAAACACAATCCATGGAGCACAGTGTAAATAGTTAGGATCTAGTGTTTAGGAAGAATTTTTCTAATGGAGACAAAATAGATTACTCAGTGCAGAGAGAGCAGGCTACCCAAGGTCAATGAGAAGGCTACAAAAAAAGTCTAGGGAGAAAAACTTGAAGGTAAAAAACAAAACAAAAACCTTAGAAGTGCTTCCTCTCATTCTCCTCCCTGGGATTTTCCTCTTCCAATGTCTAGCCTTCTCTTGAACTTTGATCTCTAATTCCGTTCCCCTCTCACTCTAGGTATTCTGCCTGCAGTTTCAACAGGGGCTAAGCAGATAACATATATAGGTGAAATGAGATGCTTCGGTACTCCGGCAAAAAAAAGAGCACCCAAGTATCCACTGGTGCAGCCCTTCTTAACCCAGCATATTGTTGCTATGTATTACTACGTGAAATCTGTGGAATTTTAAACACTGGCTCAAATAAAAACAAGCAGCGTGGATTAAATAAAACATATTTTAGAGATCCATATAGTCTAAAGAACACCAATTTCTAGCTTCTAACTCATATTGTAACAAGTTTAAAAATCTCTTTAGCTCTGACATTCTCCAGAGTTCTAATGCCTGCATTCCACCTCCAACTGGGTGTATCCAGAGGTGCTCGTGCCTCCCAGTCCTAACTCTGGAGTTCAAAACTGTTTCCAGGGCTTCCCTGGTGGCGCAGTGGTTGGGAGTCTGCCTACCAATGCAGGTGACGCGGGTTCGTGTCCCGGTCCGGGAAGATCCCACATGCTGCGGAGCGGCTGGGCCCGTGAGCCATGGCCGCTGAGCCTGCGCGTCCGGAGCCTGTGCTCCATAACGGGAGAGGCCACAAAGGTGAGAGGCCTGCGTACCACAAAAACAAAAACAAAACAAAACCAAAACTGTTTCCAACAATCCTGCTCACTTCTCCTGACTTCTTTATCCTCTTGAACGGTACCATCTGTCACCCTAGGTTCCACCTTCTACCTCTGTCCCTCTTAGCCATCCCCATCCAATCAAGCACCAAGCCTCATAGAGACTCCTCAATTCCTTGTTCTTGTCTGTTTATCTCTTCCAATCCAGGCAATTAGCATCTCACTTCAACTACACAATAACCTTCTAATAGTTTTCTCCAATTCAGCCTTATCAACTCCACCACATTCAAATATATAACAAGGAAAGTTGCTATCATGTCTACCCTGCTCAAATGTCTTGTTGGCTCTCAGTATTTTACGAGATAAAACCTAACTCCTTAGCACTGGAAACAGAGCTCTCAGATTCTGGCCTCTGACTACTCAGCCAGCTTCATCTCTACTCATTCCAACACATATTGTAGGCTTGCAGAACCGTTTGTCTATCACTGAACATATCATAGTTTTTGTGCCCCTATTTTTAATATACTCTCTCCCCTTTGCCTGAAATACCCTTTTCACTAATCTAATCCTCTTGTCTACCTAGTCAGCTTCTACTCATCCTCTAAACCTGATCAAGCCTGTCTTCCCCAGGAAGATTTAAGTACTCCTTTCATTCCAACTATACCCAAGCAAACACAGACTATCCATTAAGGATAGGAAAAGAATCATATCATTCATCTTTATAACAGAGCATCAAGTACACCATCTGGCACACTTGTGTTGGCTTCATAAATATTTGTTAAATAAAAAAAAAGAGTGAGTTATGGTTTTTCAGAAAAAAGAATGCATTTAGGGAAGGGAAGGAAAGGAAATGAAGGATTTGCATTTGGATTATGTCTGTCCTAGACTACTGCCAAAGTCTTCTACCTAGTCTACCAATTAATCAAATCATGCCTCACCCCAACTCAGCTTTCCAGTGCTTCCTGGTAAACTTATAATGCACCTAAACTCATCACTATCACAAAGCCATGCCCACCTCACCAGCCTTGGTTCCTTCACCTTTCCCATTCTTACCTGGGTCTATCTCCATTCATAGAATGTGTCCATTTGTTATTTCTTCTGCTGGGAATGCTCCTCCCCCTACTGCCTTCTTGTCATTCAGGTATTAGGTGAAGTGCCATCTTCTCAGAAAGGTCTATCCAGATCATCTTCTAATCTAGTTACCATCCACCACCACCACTAGCAGCATTCCTCCTCCTATTTTCTTTTCCTGATAGCTCCTAACAGCATCTGAAATGGTCTTCTTTTTAGCCTCCATCACCAAAACATAAATTTTATTATCCACTCTGTGCCCAACACCATTTTAAAAAAATTTTTTGGGGAAAAATATCTACATTTTGTGAATTCTTATCTGATCAGTTAGTTCCCAAGACATAACAGAAAAGAATTCCATCGAATTTATTGATCTATAGGATTTGGCTCCACTTTAAAAAGAAAAAGTTTGAGTATAATGAATATATGTAATGTACAAATATATACGTAGGTATAAGAATAATCTAATCCAAGCATCTTAATCAAACCAAAGTATGAAATTGCTATCAGATATTCTCATAATAATGGCTTTTCCCACAACCAAAATTTGTAATCTCCTCTTGTAGGCAGGAGCTATTTTGCAAAGCTATAATTTTTACATCATTCTCAAATGAACATCTCTGCATGGAGAAATTGTATGACTTGTCTTTTAAGAAAAGAAAATTATTGAAAATTAAGCTTTCAAAAATACTGTGTTTGACTCCAAAATAACTGTTAATGTCCAAGCATATAAACAGAAACAAATTAACAATTACCATTTCACAGCTCTCAAAATGTTTATAAACATAAAGCCTATTTCTTTCTAAAAATATGAGTATTAAGACTTTTTCTATTTTAATGGTTTGAAATACCTTTAGGTAAATCACTACTGAAAAATAATTTTAGAGAGTCATGTCATCATATAATAAAGTAATATTATTTTAATGAATTGCTCTTTTAAATAGTAACCTTGAAGGTGCAATTCCCAATATAGTGTCCTTGTTAAGTATGAATATTTAAAATTCAAGAGTCTGTATAATCTGGAAAAACAAAGTCAACATATTTTGAAATCACAAATTTCATTTTAATAGCTGAGAAGTTTAAGAAAACAGTATTTATTTTGTACCAGAAACTCTACTCTTTTATAATTCATATCTTAGGTGATATGATTTTCAGCAATACACATGGATGATCACACACCCACTCTGGTTCCTTTCTGAGCAAAGCTACTTTTGGAATCTACGAGTTCTTTCAATTTCAGCATTTTCTTTGAATTGCCCTGCTAATCAGAGGGCTTGAAATAAAGATAAGATCTCCAATTTGTAAAACTGTGTAATTAAAACCTAAATATAAATTATGGTCACCTCTATTCACAGGTAATAATACATATGGTGATGATGAAGATAATAATAACTGACAAAATCTCGTCCTCCTCTACTAACGTTTATTGAGTGCTTATTATGTCCCAGGTGCTGGTATGTTTTACTTCATTGTAAAGTAAACTGTATGAAGTAGCTACTATTAATACTACTATTGGACAGATCAGGAAACTGTGGCATAAAGAGGTTAAGCAGTTGTCCTAGGTCACATGACCTGAAATTTGCGAAGTGCAAACCCAGGCCATCTGACTCTAGAACCTTTGCGAGTTAAGTACTACACTTATGAGTTAATACGTGGGAAGGTTTTAAAATGGAGCCTGCATGGGGTAAGCTCTTAATGTCAGCAGTTATTACACTGTTTTATGCATAATCATCCATTTCACCTACAGAGATATATCCTCCTTATTTATAAATATAGCAAAAAATCCTGCATTTTACTGAGGGCTTTATAACTTGTCTCTAAAAATAACAACAATCTAAAATTCACAACATTTCAATGTAATAATAAGTAACATTTGTTGAGTTGAGATAACGTAGAGACAATTATTATCCTCAATTTCCACATAAGACCTGGAGTTTTAGAAGGAAGCTGAGTGACTTTCTCATGGTTCCACTCTTAATAACAGAATCTCTCTGTCTTATAAGGAATTCATTCCATGTGGTTCAGGAACAGAACCACAACTCTTTGACCAAGACCAGTTCTTACAACCTTCCCCTTCAAGGTCAGGAGTGGGGGTGGGATGGGGTTCAGTAGGAAAGGGACTCAGAAAGGTCATGGGAGGCTAAACAAGTACCCATCCAGCCCTAGGCTGCTGTAATTGGTTCAGGGATGTTATTTTAGCTAATTAGATTCCTTCTTAGGATACTTTTGCCAGACAGGCCTACTGGACAAAGTATCACCAGGATACTTTGCTGTTAGGACACAAGACTGGAACAACTAGAGGCCTTCTTACTTACCACATGAAAAAAGCCATTCCAAAGGACAAGGAAAAAGACGTAATTCTGATGACAGTGCTTAAGCCTCTTTATCCAGCCACCTATGACCCTGGAATAACCCTAGATAACTCAGATATCTGATCAAATAAATTACCACACCCCCTTTTCAAAATACGACTTAACTAGTTGAAATTGGGTTTCTGTCACTTGCAACTTTCTATCACCAAAGAGCCTTGTTATTTTTCTTCATAATTGTTGTGTTTTTAAAAACATTAAATACCAAATGCCTCTATTACTTAAACATCAACTTGATTTATCCAGAGGAAACATGGATTGATAAAGTTCTCTGGAATTTTATCAACGGAATTCTGATGTGTGAGATAAGTAAGTGTATAATCTATGTTAGTTAAAATATGGTTTTTGAATATTAAAATATCTCAGAGCAGCTTCTTTTTATTTTAAAGACCCCTAAAAATCTTAGGAACCTTAGCAATTGTTGTTCTAGAGGCTAAGCAACAAAATAAAACATAAAGAAAAATACCTGACAGCTCTTGAGGAGTTGAAACCATTTCTACACTTTTGAAAAATTCCTTGACATCACCATTCCCTAACAACACAACTTCTTCAGGAAACAGAATCAATGTGACTTAGTAATCTGAATAAAACATTCAAGTGCCATGAAAATTAACATCTAAGTCCTGAATTCAGGGTGTGCCTAATGAAAATCAGGCAGAGAAGCTAATGGGAAATTTAACACAGGGCAAATGTCAATATTGTTGTGAGAAATATACTATAATTAAAACGCTTCTGAGTCCTGGCCAATGACCTACAGTAATAATGTTTTGTTGACCTTATTATAAAAAGTAATTTTTCATTACTAATTCAGTAGAAGAGTCCCTTTTTCAGTCTTCAAGCATAAATAAAAAACAAAAAATCAGCACCTGATTCTTCACTGAAGCATACAATACGAAAACACTGACTAGTCAAGGAGGAAACATAATTCCAAAGCCACAGTGAACAAGGAAAGGGAGAAAATAAAAACAGAGACATTTTATAGCGGAAAGAATAAAAGCAGTAGACGTCGCTGATCCTGGCAAAAGATAAAGGAGATACGTCAAAAGCACTGGATTTCATTCATTCTACACTACCCGCATTCTGACAAGTACAGGGGCTGTGGTCTGTGCATTAGAAGGCAGACTGATTACATTCAATCTGGATAGAAAGAACATTTCTGTCGAATTATTACCGTGCTTAAACTTATTGAGAAAATTACTCTCTAGAATAACATCTGAGTATTATAAGAAAATACACTGTCTCCCTGGAGGTCTCTGTAATGGGATTTCACCTGTGAGCTCAGCCTGCCGTTTTTCTTCTCCTCTGACTAGTTATCCACAGGAACTTGCATTTGAGGGGAATTCAAAGTGCATACTACTCTGGGAGAAAGCACATATTCTCTCTATTTAGCAATATAGAAGTAGTGGAAACTCACAGTATTGGCCAACTAAAAAGGATTAGGGCAAGCTTTACATGTAGAACACCATGGATTTTGTGCATTGTGAGGGGCAAAAAGTCCCATCATTTGAAATTTCGGGGCAGGGGGATGTGGCATAAAGTCCTTTTAAAATTCAAACATGTTACCCAAGGAAAATGACACATTAAGCATTAAGCATTCAATAATCATTTTTATAACAACAGATTTATTAGATTCTCAAGAGGAAAACTGGGTCCAATGAAAATGGAGCTCAGAACAGGTAAATTTTAATGAGGGATTGAGAAGGAGGGAGGGGGGCAGAATCCAGAGCAACAGCCAACAACTCAAATGTCTTTAGGGCAAGAAAATAACATAAATGTGCTGATCTAACGCATGAACATATCAGAAAGTGGTGGGCTGACGTCGAAGTTGGGGTGCTTATGCCTCAGCCAAAGATATTCAGGCTTAATTTTTAAAAAGCAAAACTGCTTTGCTAGGCAAGCACATTGGCCCCATTTTATGACCTCTGCTTAGAACAATATTCTAAATTGTGCTGCACAGAATAATATCCCTGGAGATAGTTCTTAGGGGTCAAATCAAATCAAACCGAAACAAACATACAAACTGAAAGCGAGCTTCATTGAGAAAAACATTTGGGAAACTTGAGGACTACCTTCCGTGTGGCCCTTAGATTCACTCTCCACCTTTCCGATCCCCCTCTGTGCCTCAGCAAGCTGAACCAAATGGACTGCATTAAGAGGATCCCTGGCTCCCTGGTTCTGGTTGGTTTCAGCCAAGTAGAGAAACAGGCAGGAGATTTCCAGGTATTTATTCTGCTGCTCCTTCCCTGCCAGGTTGCAATCAGTTGGCTGTGGCTTTCTAACTAAAGGACTAGTTAGTTGACTCTCTTCAGGTTCTAGTAATTACTCCTTTCACTTGACCTTTCAGGGCCAGGGGTGCTAACAGAGTACTGTACTACCCTTGATGCCTTCTTGAAACCCTGCCCATCCTGCTGTAAAAAGTCCTCTTATTAAAGTTTTCTCAAGTTACAAGTTTGAGTGTGCCACATGTTTCTTGCCAGAGCTCTGACTGATTCACTGGGTAAAAGAACATAAAACTGGTTTCTTTTTTTGCAAGACTTCTCAGAGTCCTTAAACTGGTAACATGTATGATGAATATTCAAGAATAGTCCAGGAAGAAGAGATTTGTTGGAGTGGGTAGGGATTGAGAGGTCCCAGGAAACAGAGGTAGGTGAAGCTTAAAAGATGGTGGCAATAAGCATAAAGAGCAAAGAAGACAAACTTTCCTTAATGTATAATTACTCAGGTTTAAAGTTAGGGGAGGTCAAGTTCTGGGAAGCGCATTGGGTAATGTAATCTTGAAGTTAAAAACTATTTTCTGCATGATGTGGATTCTTGAAACTCTTTTCAAGGAACTTTTTTTTCCTTTCTTTTCATTCCTTTTTTTAAATTCTCTTTGCTTATATTCTCTCTTTCTTTTTTTCTTTCTTTTTTGTGAGCATTTCATTCAGGATCTTTGAACCAATAAAGTGAGCGGAAGTGTTTGGTACTTCCTTTCGTCTTTTTACTGTACTTTCTGGATCATATACTAGGATATCATATTGCCCAATAAAATGTTCACATAAAAACTTTGCTTCAACTAGTGAAATGAATCTGAAAACAGAACTAGAAACACTGAGAATAACAATAAGAAGAAAAATCAAAATCTCTCCTGTACAAACCATTAAAGCAATGTCAGTAATAAAACATTACATTTAAACAATTTTATTTTTCAGCACTTCAAAATGGTGTCCCCTATTCTTCAAATGTAACTTGGGATTTCTGGGCCCATCTATCTTTTTCCAAAAGTATAGTTTGCATTAGGTGTGATCAAACGTGCATACACACACACACAAACACACACACACAACACCCGTTAGGATGTTATTATACCAAATAATTTCTGATCAAAGTAAGCTGACTTCTCTAAGTCTAAAAAGTATCTCAAATTCAGCACATCTGAATCCAACTCTGAATCTTTCCCTCCAAGTCTGTTTCTGCCTCAGTTTTCCCTATCCTTCAGGTTAGGGGAGGCCTAATTTGCTGAGACCAAAAATTTTGGTATCATCCTATCTTTTTCTCATACCCCACAACCACTTCATCATCAAATTTGGTCTATCTTCAAAACATATCCTGAATTTGTCCATTTTCACCAACTCTACTGCTCCACTCTGACTAGATGCTTTTACGTTCATCATTTTACGTAAATCTCACAATTACATAATGAAGGTCTTTTTAATCCCCATTTAACATATGAGGAAACTGAGGTTTCAGACAGATTTAATAACTTGCCAACATGGCACACTTAAGAAATAGAAGGACTGGGATTTGAAACTATGCCCGGCAAATTCCCAAGCTCTTGCTCTTTCTAATGTATCAAGATAAAATAAAAGTTTTTTTTTTTTTTTTTTTGCGGTACGCGGGCCTCTCACTGCTGTGGCCTCTCCTGTTGCGGAGCACAGGCTCCAGATGCGCAGGCTCAGCGGCCATGGCTCACGGGCCCAGCTGCTCCGCGGCATGTGGGATCTTCCCGGACCAGGGCATAAACCCGTGTCCCCGCATCGGCAGGCGGGCTCTCAACCACTGCGCCACCAGGGAAGCCCAAAATAAAAGGTTTTTAAAACTGACTCTTAAAAATTGATACGCAATGATTTGTTTCTAAGAAATTATCTCCTCCCTTCTGATTTAAGGAATTCAGAAGTTTTAACTGGTTTGTTCTTCATAAACTTACAAGGAGTGTTGTATGTATGTGTGTGTTGGGGGGTGCACTCCTGCACCGTGTACATGTGTGCGTGCACACACACACACACACAATTTAGAAAGGAAAACAAATTTGATGAATTTGTTGCAAACTTAGGGACATAATAGCTTATAAGAGAAATCCAATTAAGAGTTGTTCAGAGGTGACTGGTAGGGAAAGGATTATTTATCCCATCACATTCTAAATAGCCAGGAGCCAGGCAGAGAAGCAGCTGGGTGCAAGGAAGCATTAGGGAGCTGAGTCTAGGGTACCGCCAGGGAAGAAGGTGGCAGCTGGGAGTGGGGAGGGTTTCAGAATCCAACATTTAAAATGATCCAAACAGGAGAACGCCAGCTGGAAGAAGGGGGTGCTAGGCATCCAGTAACCTTCTGGATGAATTGGTAAAACCAATTTTCTGTCTGGTATAAGAGAAAGCACATGCCACACGTTAAGTATCCCAGGTTTCAAGGAAAAAAACAGTGCATTTTCCCAACAATTATCTTGTTCATGCTGTGAGTGCCATCCCCACAGGGAATGCACCGGGGAGAATGACCTGTTATTAAATCGGCACATTTTGGGCTATGTCAACACAAGGACGGTTCTTCTGGGTACCAGAATAATATGCCAAAGAGACCTTTAAACATTTTATATGTTCCCTAATTTAAACTGGGAATATGATGGTCCCTTAAGGTGATTCTCTTTTTAAAGGGTATATCATTAAAAGGGTTATAGGAGTTGATTCCATTAAAACACACACACACACACATACATACACACACGCGCGCGCGCAGAATGAGATATACATTTCAAGCCCATATGACAGGCATCTAAAGACTGAGGGTTTAAACCCTCAGTTTATCAGCTCTAGAGGCCTAATTTTGCAATCAGCTAAACCTACAGTACATTTTCAGCAAGTGCTGCAAATCAGCAAAATATTAAATGAATCTTGAAAAAAATGATTATGAATCCACAGTTCTGTTTGACTGTATAATTCTATTTAAGATTAAAATTACTATCATAAAAAGGCCACTTTCTGAATGTAATTCCACAAAAACATCATCACAAAAGCTTTTACTGCTATTTATGTCAGAATGTATTTTAAACAGTTCTAATCATTTACCTTTGTGGACACTTAATTAAAATTACAAAACCAATTTTAATCTGTAGTCCAATTAATATGCAAATATATGCAAATGTGGTAAATCAAGGTGGTGATTAAGTTAAGGACACTCTATTTCATGTCTGCTTTAAGTGTGAAAACAAACAATCTTTTTTGTAATTGTACTGATGGATTGTGATGTTTATAGGGTTAGTATGGGGTACAAATGTTTATGCATCAACATTATGCCAAAACAAAGATTTTATACTCTGGAGTGATTTAGCATCCAGCATACATTCAGATGCAACAAAGTCATTTTGCAGTCATCTTGTGAATTAGAATAAGGTCAAAGCAAAGTTAAATTTCTATGTCATCCATTTGTATGGCTATTTAAAATTCAACAATCACTTTCTGATGTGTTAGGTAAGAGCCAAGAAGTCTCAAGAATGGCATATTATCACCCTTTATCATTTAGTGTTCCTAATATACTGGTTTATCTTTGATACTATTACAGCAATCGTTCTCTCATTAAGGTACAAAGATATTCGGCTTTTTTAACCCCTCTTTTTCACAAGTTTTAAATATGGAAAGTACAGCTAAAATCCAAGTGACCATCGTAGTTTAACTAGAGAGATGCACAACACATCCTTACATCCAGTTTGTCTCTCTTTTTCTTCTTGTGCTATTGTCTAGATAGTACCCATGACACTGAATTTTTCTGAAGAAATGACTGTCTTCAAGAGCCCTGTTTTAAAAAGGGCAAATGCTTAACTTCAGTGTGATTTAGTTTCTTAAATTCATGGTTAACCTTATGGAGATGTTATTTTAAAAAAATATCCTACAACTTCCTTCTAAACAACGTCTTCTTCAATTTCAAACATGTCTCTATTTTATGAGATGTCCATCTTGCAAAGATGAAGAAGAAACAGTCATTTTTTGAAAAAGAAATCGTGTTACCTAAAAATCAGTCACATTGTCATATCTTGGAAAATAAAAGTAATCTCAAAGCTCTGTCCTTGATGAAATATCTATGAACTATCACATAACTCATTTATGTTAGAAAAACATTAAGAATAACAAGTTTGACCTACTATTTTTGTGCAAATGTGAATCATTTCCTTTTCTTTAAGCCTGAAGAAGCCAGAGTCACTCATATAAATTTTGAAGTGAGTTTAAGAAGTACAGTGTCTTTTTGTTCCAAATATTTCATGTTTCTGAAATATTTCTCTCAACATTAAACATTTAGATATTGACAAATATGAATTTTGGTGATGCAGCATTAACCATCAGCACTTCACATACATTTCTTACTGGTCACCTATTTTCACATCTGCATTATTTAAAATAGTATTTTCCACTCTTAATTGAAGATGTGCTCATGTATATTTCTTCATTTCACTTAGAAAAATGAGGAAAGTGGATTTCAAATTGCCATCATTGCATCATTTTTAACACTCAATAAATATACATTTAAAAATATTATCGCTCTGTGAAGGCAGATAATTTAATAAAAAGCAATACACTTTATAGTTATGTTAACTAAAGTAGGTAATGTGTCCTTAATGTGCTTGTGCAAACTTATTTCTCCCTCTCAATCTAAGTTTACCATCCATAGTTTGAAATCCTCAAAAATATCTAACTTTCCCAAGAACAAAGATCCTAATAAATATTGAATGTAATTGCTACCTATATTTTTTCCTTTAACTGTTCCACTGTACCATCATTACTTTGCATTGTACATATTCTTACAAATCATTCTTCTAAAATATTTTAAAATGAAACTATATACAACAAATCATTAAGTTCATCTCTTTCTGAGTAGGTGTTTAGGGACTGTAATTTTCTAAATCTATCTAGTACCAATATACTCAATTATGAAACAGTCTTCATGTGATGATGCACCTAAGACAGCAGTTTACATTTATATTAACAAACTCTATCTTCATTATAGTACAAGAACAAAGCAGGATTCCCTTCCCCAATTTAGATCCAACAGTGAGATACATAACACAATACAACATAAAATGAAATAAAAGGAAGAACATAAAATGCACTGCATTAAATATTAGGGAAAAAAATAGCAAGCACAACACTGCAGAAGCGGCAGGAGAGAGAGCTGTGTGAAGACAATGGACCAACTCCGTGAAAGCAAATGCAGTAAAAATGCTTTGGAAGTTAGGTAACCAGTGTGTGAAAGTCAGTCTTTTTCTACTAAGGGTTGAACAGGCTTTTCTTAAAGATTCTTTATTTCTTAAAATTAGGAATTTTCCAGTATTATGAAATGTTACTCATATATTAATCTGGAAATTATGTCAACCAATATAGTGGAAAGCCTGAGCCAAAGAGAATCTCCTCTGGTCCAGCTCTCCTAGGAATATGTCACAAAATTGTATTAGTGAGTAAATAGTATGCTAACATGACACCAGAAAACAAAGCATTAATGAATAGGAACACAGATCAAAATATCATCTAATTAAGAGGTAGTCATGATGGGATGTCCTGCTGGCTTTAAATGAGAAGAGAGGGCTATTATTTACAGGACTTTGTGTAAGTCCTTAGCTTAAAGCTGTATCGTTTGATCTAATAGCAGGTATAGGAGAACAGATTAAAAGTCTACGATAAAGCAAATAAAACTTAAAAAAAAGACATAAAATTTGCTGCAATAAAAAAAAACATTAAAATAAACACACTGACATTAAAATGTTTTTTTAATCCTTTTGGAATAAAAAACCTGGGAACATTCTTGTCACTTGAAGAAATATCAATCTTGGGAACAAAAACAATAACAACAAAATATATGTATATAAAGTAATTATTTCAATAGAATGCTAATTTTAAAAAAAGAATCGTATTTTTCTTTATTGTGTGCCTTATGTAGTTAATTATTCAAATTAATCCAGATTATGCTAACATTTATAGAATTCTGTATTTCACAAGCACTACCCTTTTTTTTAGATTGGGCACAGATTTTCAGAAAAGACTAAAGTTTACAGAAGTGGATTCTTGCTTTCCTTTTCATGTAGTTTACTGATAATCCTGCCTAAATAAACTGATTTGACCTTGGGAATGTCTCACATTCCATGGAGCAACTCTTTTGAATAATCTCCAAAACCTACACATCTGAGATGATTTTGGACCTCCTCCCAGAAAAAGCCTCATCCTAATGGTCATCTAGGGGGGATGAAAGGCCCAACATTTTCTACAAGTTTCTGGGAGGTTGAATGTTGGCTATGCCAGATTCAGTACTCTGTCCTCCTGCCTCAGACAGTGGAAAGTTTAATAAAATGAATAATCCAAGAAAATATGGCATCATTCTCTGGGCACACTTTCTTATAATCAAACAAATCTTTTCAGACATATCATACTCTGAAAGTGAATCCTAGAAGCTCACAAAAAAGGGGAAAGGGAGGGGAGAATACCAAGAATCTAGGCCTCTTGTAGGCAGGGTACAGCCAACTCAGAAAACAAAGGCCAGAGAAAGCCTTTGCATCTGTTTGCCATTCTAAACCTAAACCATCTCAGGGATTCTACTAAATCTACAATTTTCTACAACCTTTTTAGTCTGTTTATTTCTTTGCTCACACGAAATGCCACGCATCCAAAATCTCTGGATCAGACAGCAAACAACTTCAAGTTGTTTGAACATCCAAGTTCAAGCTGTGGATGATCAAGAATGAGACTTAGCATTTATTTTGCTGGTGTTTGGTCAGTTTTATGTGGAAGAAAATAAGAATCTGATGTCCAGGAAAAAGAGGTGTATTTCACATTTTCCCTATAACCTGCTGCTCTAATCTTTTGGTCTCACTGTAGCATGCATATCCCTACATAAAGGGGCGTTGAGTGTGTGTGTGTGTGTGCATGTGAGTGTGCATGTGTGTGTGTGTGTAAAAATAATCCTACTTACCCATCAGCAAAATTCAAAGAGAATACACATATTTTCAGTTATTTAAACTATCCTAAAGACTCACAGAGTTTTAAAACTGGATGCAATCACTCACTCGATTCATCTCATTTGCAGAGACTCAGAGAATTTAAGTGATTTGACTCATCCAAGGTCACTCAGCAGGCTGATAGTAGCTCCCAGGCGGAACACAGTTCTCAGCCAGGTGGGGCCATAACAGCAAGGCTGTTCAGAAGCTAAGCAGGATGTGTACCACTCCCCAGGAAGGTGGTTTGTCCTCAAAACCTGCTTGTAAGCCACGACATGGGATTGGACATCAGAGAGAGCAGGGCCTGAAGTCTAAAAAAGATCTCTCTAACTGGACAGTCCTTAGCATGCACATGACAGATTTAGGGGCTTTATCTGGCTTAACAACAAGGCTTTTCAACCCACAAAAACCTTTTTAGAGTTTAAAACACTCAAAGACAAGATGATTAAATTTAGCGAGCATAGACTTCACTTCTATTAGTCCTACAAATACTACCTTCAGTGGTTAATCAAAACAACTACCGATTAAGTACCTAGAACTGTGCATCATGTCCTCTTGCCTTCTGGGAGGCTGGAGGTGGGAGGACAAGACCTTGACTGCTAAGGAGATTAAAAATTAGTTGGGACATCCTGAAACAGGCACACAGGATTTTAAAACATGGCAAGTTTTACTCTGTGCCCACATTTCTCCACCTTTGCCTAGACTCAAATGAGTAGCCGTTGAAACCAATTTCCCTTGGTGAGATCCTTCAAGAGGGATAAACTTTATTAATGTTAAACAATACTATATGCATAAATTATCTGATCTCTTTCAGCTAACTGGAAATTGCAACTTGATAACAACATACAGCCAATCCAAATGGACAGCTATCTATTGTGAACCAAACATACTACAAAAATGTAGGATTTTGGACTATGACCTTTAAGAATGAAGAAAAGGATTATTTCTGTAAATGAAATTTCCTGGCAATTATAACTGAAATGCTGATTAATACAAATTTGGCAAACAACCTTTCTTACTTCCTTGTAATACAAAGGTAATGCCTTGGAAGCTTATTCCAGCCCAATTTCAAGGGAGCCATTCTAAATAGTAAGTCCTTTTGCATAAATGGTTTTACTGCTCAATTATAGATGAACAATGATTTTTAAACTCTGTTTACAAGAGCCCAAGAAGTTCTGGGTTATAGAAAAGTAGGAGGAAAGAAAGGGGCAGGAGAAAGCAACAAGGTAGGCCCTCCACTCCTTCTCCAATGAAATCAGCTCAACTTTTGATGTTTGCTTGGCCAAATAAAGATTCAAAAGCAACTACCTCAGTTGAATGGAGAAATTAAAGTTAACACACAGAGAGGACTGCTAAACAATTATTTTACCTAAAAAATATCTCCCAATCCCCAAACTTGATGAGGTAGTCCTGCAGAAACAAATAAAAATGGACAGAATTTAGGACAAAATTCCACAGCTCAGTTCTGTTCAGTCAAGCACACATTTATCAAATATTTGGAATGCACAAAGGCACTATGCCTTTTGTGAAGAGAAGGTATATCATCCCCACTCTACAAATGAGAAGACTAGAGCTCTATATAGGTTGAGTACTTTGCTCGGTAAATGGCAGAGCTGGAAATGGTAGCCAGGTCCTTGGCCACCTAATTCAAAACTCCCTTTTGATTATATCAAATGGTGAGAAAGAGAAGCTGATATTCTTTGATTTGTTGGAAAACCACATGATCATGAGATAACTATGAGCCCAGAGGTAATATGAGTCTCTTCTTTAAATGTAAGTATAAACAATAAAAATATTGAACATGTTTAAATACTGACATAATTGACTGTCAGAGTTTAGGAGCAGCGCTGGGACAGAGGGACCCTCTACCTTTAATTTTATCTAGAGATAATGTAAATAGCTAATTACGAAATTAGTGTTACATAAATAACATACTGGAATATGTAATTTACTTGACGATTAAGGAAAAAGCAAAAGCTAAAAATCTTACTAACCTGAGACTGATTTTATGAAATCTACATTCCGACCTCTATTTGTTCTAGCTTTGCAAACTGAAGAACACAGAGCACTTTCCAATCTCATTTTACAAGTCATTTTTCCAAAACTAAAAAATATTTTAGCTTTACTGCTTGTGATGACGATGATTAAAGATCAACAATAACTTTTGGAATTCATGTATTTTAAAAATCTTACATAACTATGACAGGACCAAACTTCTAATTAGAAATACAAAATGACAGACTTTTAAAACTTAGAGGGACTTGAGATATAATCCAGTTCAACAATTTCATTTTACAGATGCAGACACTAAGGTCGTGAAAGGTTAAATGACAGGCCTGACCACACACACAGCTAGTTAGTAACAGTGCTGCAACTCCAACCACTAGCCTGGAGTTCTTTTCACTATAGCAAGCACTTTAAATTATATCCAGAGAGTATAAGTAATGCTCTCCAAAAATGTGTCAGAGGCTATAGATGGGCACAGAACCAGCCATCATAAACCATGATCATTACCTCAATAAAGGCGAAGTTTAACTCTCTCTGACACAACCAAATTATCTAATCACTTCTGCCTTAGTTTCCTCCTTGAAGTCCAGATATTTTTGACATATGCTATGTTGCAAAGAGTAAAAAGCTCAAGTTTTGCCAACGTTTGAGGTTGAAAAGTGCAATTAACTTTTGAGGAGATAAGCAATATGGAAAGGATACCAAATTTACCATACTGATTATAATTGATAATTACAATTTAGAGCTTCCTTACTGATTGTACCTTACTCTTCCAAGCAGAAAGAATTTTACAGGAAACTTCTGAAAAATAATAAAATTAGATAAAGCTAAGTCACCAGCCAAAGATATTGGATATACTGGAAGACTGAACATGTGTACACATTGGCAGAAATGAAGAAGAGACAGGAAAAAGGGAATTTTAAAAAGGATGTTACTTAGCTAACCTAAAAGACATACCATGCATTCACATGTTGAAAGTGTGGCTCTGTCTGATTATATTAAAAGCTATTCTTCTAATTCAACCTCCAACCCACTCTACCTTAATCAGGGGAAGAACCAAAATTTAGTATTTCTTGGGAGGCACTTTCAGAAGTTTTCTTTAATGATTCCCCCTTTTTTTTTTTTTTTTTGCGGTACGCGGGCCTCTCACTGTTGTGGCCTCTCCCGTTGTGGAGCACAGGCTCCAGACGCGCAGGCTCAGCAGTTGTGGCTCACGGGCCCAGCCGCTCCGCGGCATGTGGGATCTTCCCGGACCAGGGCACGAATCCCTGTCCCCTGCATCGGCAGGCGGACTCTCAACCACTGCGCCACCAGGGAAGCCCATGATTCCTTTTTTCAATAAGGATGGCTGTGGGGATGGGAGAGAAACACAAAGGGAACCCAAGGTCCTACAGCCCTCACAGAGAAGTCGTGGTGGAACCCTACAGGCTGTACTTAATGGCTCCCAATTGCACAGAACCGTGACTAAGAGCAAAAAGTGCTGCTTCCACCTTTCATTCGATTCATTCACACGTTTAATAATTCTATTGCCAAAACTGTTGATGTGTTTTATGTTTTTGCAATCAGCTAACAGTGGCGTTTTAGATCCCAACCTCAGACAGTATGGTTTTCAGCAAGAGCCCTTTGTTTTGACAAACACAGTTAAAGTTTCCATAGGTAGCACCGATTCAAGGCAGATTACAGAATGAAGCTCTAATGGACAGTCATGATGGCCCTGAATGCAGTACACAGCACTTCTTGTGCCCAAATGATAGGAAACTGTTCTGTCAAATAGCTGCTTTGTTCAAAGGAAAATCTTATGTGTACTACACTGGGGTACCATACAAATTGCTGCAAGGGAAGATGAGCCCCCTGGGTTTTGCCTTCTTGAGATGAGGAAGTAGACTCGCCTGAGGTGCACAGACTCACACTGAAGGCATTTTTAAATGGGCCACTTAGAAGTCAACTTTTACGAGGAAAAGCAGCAAGGAAATGCTGCGTATCTGGTCATACTTAGACATACGGAATCATAAAGAGATAGCCACAGGACAGAAAATGATCATTCCAGGCTACTAATGTGATTTTTTGCAGACTGTCAAGTATTAAATACCTCTCTGTGTAACAGCAACCAGTTTGCTCACTTAATAGGCAAAATAATAAGGAAGAATGCACATTTTTCACATGATTTGGGGACAGAGAATTTATATCTTTTGACACTGATTCTTAAAAAAAGAGAAAAACAGGATTTATAAAATTCAAAACAAATCCTAATTCTTCCTTAGCTTCTTTATATGAGTGAACATCACTGTCACAGCCATTGTTTAAGAGCAGGCTATGAAGACAGCTTGTTTCTCTCAAATAGCAAAATGAGGTAATATAAATAGCTGATTCAAAGATGAATAATCCTAAACTTTTACAAAATTGCATTTTCACAACTTGAGACCTCTATGTGACCTAAATAAAAGTAGTTTAAACTACGTGAAACTGGTGCTTTGTAATGCAACCTGGAAATAAGTGGGTAGCTTGTATGATACAAGATGAGTCTTGAGGCAGTTTTCATTGCAAATAATATAGGTCAAAAAACAACATCTATGCCCCAGTACCTAAAACATCAATTCAACTCCAAAAGTAGATAGTCCCAAAGTAAATTTACAAATTAGCCAAACAAATTTAACCTGCAGTGAAATTTTAAAAAGACATCAGAGTACTGAGGTCCAATAAGTACTGAACACCCACCCCTTACTCACAATAGTCCAAAATGCAGGCTTTCGGCTTTGACTCTCCTTTTTGGTCTATACCTCCAGACACCAATAAATTTGTTTTCACCTAAAAACATTCCTCACATGTGCTCAGTCATATTTTACTAGGATAGTATTATATTATTTACTACCTTCTAAATATTCAGTTTATAAATCAACAGTAATTGCTCTTTCAGAAATTTTATTAATAACTTAAAAATCAACATATATGTATGTATATATTTACACACACATGTGTGTGTGCATACGTGTTTGTGTGTGTGTGTGTGTGCATAGCTCAGATGCAAAGAATAAAGAACGACTGTTATCTTACTAGTTTCCTGAGTGTTGTATTTTAGACTATTTATAAAAGAAATAAAATCTAAAGCGTTATTTAAATCTTCACAGCCACAGTGACATTAACAATTAATTTCCTTTGCAAAATATTATCTGAATGGGGAAACATTTTTCTTTGATTATTTGTAATATGCTTTACTGTTTTATGTACCTAAAGTGCAACAATTTGTACAACTGTAGAAAAAAAAAAGAATCAAAAAATTTAAAAGTGAAAGACAATGCATACAAATTCCTTTTGACAAAATTATTTAGATGTTTATTTTAAGGTCTTTTCCAGCACAATTTGGCCGTTCTAAATTTTAAAGCTCAGGCTCAGGCCCCAAAAGGAGAGCATGGTATATCACTCTAAACAGCCTCCTGCATTCATTTATTGTTCAGTTCACAGTCTCTGAATACAACACAATCCTCCAACAGAGTCAGCTTTCATAATTCAGCAGTACAAAGTCTGCAAACACATGTAACCTAGATCCATATTTCCCAGTGACAGCATATGATAGCAGAATGTGAAGTATTAATGCTGGTGTCACTACAGTCCTACACTCTACTGCACTTTAAGAGAAAGCAGCTGCTGAGATGAAATGTGTGCCAACTGTCTGAAGACAGAAACATAAGAAACATTCCTTCTGTTACAAAGGGAGAGACACACACAAACAGACTTGCTTTTAGACGCAACATGCACAAAGTTTCTTACTTTTGCCTTTTATGTTTCTCAAAAACCCTCACCAATTCTGCGTAAGCAGAAAGGTACACATTTAAGAAAATCCTGACTTCCTTCTCATGAAAGTAACCCAGAAAAGAGGGTATAATTATGCATCCACAAGTCAAAGGGTGGAAAAAGTACCTTTTACAATACACACTCTATACCAATGAGTTCACACACTTATGGAAATAGAATTGCTACCTATGTAACAGATAACCTGGATCAGCTATGCATTTTCATACTAACAACATATGGTCCTCAGGCCTTGCAATGAATATTTCCTTTGGCATCTTCATAAAATTATTATCTTGAAATAATCATCTGAAATCTTTGTTTTAACACATTCACATAGAAACCAGACTGTCTCTTTCTAAACTAGGAACATGGGAGGTTTGTCACATTCAGTAAACCATTCACAAGGGGTAAAGTCTACAAATCTGAAAGTGGCGCTTTTCTTTTTCTCTTTATATTGCCAATATAAAGATTGGCAATTTGTTGAAGAACCACAGTATCCTGATTTGTACAGATACATTCTTGATGTAACAGTGCAAAATGAACCGAAGTACTGTCCTGCTATCTTTTAAACACAGCTCTACAATAACAATAAGTGTGCGACATAATCTGAACTGTTTGGTTATAATTCACTTAAAAACTAGTACAACCTCATTGACCCCCTTATCAAACAATTGATTGTGCATTTGCAGACTGGACAATGGAATACAGGAGGTAAAGTATTAACGGTGACACTATTTGGCAAGCTTGTAGTGCAGTTCATTCAAAAGGCAATTTTAAAATTGAATGAAGAGGTTTGACTAGGCAATAAAAACAGCCACAATGCCAGTGAACAGTACTTAGGAGGAAAGCCTCTAATTATCCTATTTATAAATCAACAGCAATTTTACTGATGACTTCTCAAAGTTGATTAAAATAACTTCAAAAATATTTTAAACTAGATCATATGCATTTTATTAAACTATAATTTAAAATATTACTGATTGTTAGAAAATGATAAAAACTTGAGAGCAAGAACGAGACAGCATTTCTGAAGAGGAACATTCATATGATGCTCTGCAACATAATTATAGCACTGCCCTTGGGGAAGGGGATTTTATTTTATAATGAGAATGTTTACACTGTTATGGGGTTCAATCTATCTGGGAGGGAAGGTTAAACTTCTTTCCATTAAAGACAGCCTTAAAATGAAAAGCTCTGAAAGGAGAATGGAGTCTAATATAGTAGATGTAATGGCCTATTAAATGATTCACACACACAAAATGAATCAAATTCATTGTATCTTACTGCTGTTTTATGACAAAATTGTTGAAAAATAAAACTATTGTCAAGATAATTGCATATTACATAGGCTGTATTAATGTAAGCAGTACTCTTATTGGATGACCTAGAGTCTAATTTTTAGGTACATTAACAGGACATTACGTTTTAAATACTTTACATTATTGGAATGTTTTAAAAGGATCCCACTTTTACTCTGTTGGCAAAATCAGTTTAGACTTAAAGTCAGCCTGCAATTATGCATCAGTCTTTTTCAAATAAAATTTTCTATACATCCTTTATGATGTCATTCTTACATTCCTGCAACAGATGCTTGTTTATATACCAATTTACCTAACTGCTGCTGTACTGGTATTACGCTATTGTTGATGTAACCTCTCTGTCTAGTTTACATTCCCAGATCTCCTCTCAATAAATGTGTATTTTCAAAATAATTTGCCTCTATAACAACCATCTCTAATTACCAAACAATTCCTTCTATTGAAAAAAACAAAACCAAAATGTCTCTATATCTTTAGAGAGTACAATTAAATACACACTTCAGGGAAGAATGATATTCTTAAAATTTTAAGAAAGTGGTGGTTCCATGAATAAGTTCAAACACAACTTTAAAATACATTTTAGAAGGTATAATTCCAAAACAAGATTATTAATTCTGCCCTCTGAGAACCTAGCGAGAAATCTCTCAGACTACTTGTATACCACAGCTGTTTACTAACTGCAGCCTGAGTGATATGTAACATCAGACCCATTTTTAAAGCAATACTGTAACAATGTTAATCAAGCCATACATATAATCAACGAGCATTGTTACTATGTCTCTGCAAGGTTTCAGAATAGAACCATCAAAGCCTCCTACAGATCAAAATTTAGCCCACTGAACTAAAGAAACCTACCTATTTGGGGGAAAAAAAAAGACTATAACATATATATATTGATTTCAGATTTGTGGGTGAACAAAGACTGAAAAACTACTTTTTGCACACCATCAGTACTTAATTCAAGTTAAGCGATGCTGTGATTCTGTTAAAAGAAGTTCATCATTTTAAAAACATTTATCTCTGAATATATACGTGTGAAATTCTGGCACTGAAACTTTCATAAGGATCTTGAAGGAAAATTGTCATGCGGATTAAACACTAGTCGGTATCACCTCTTTTTCAAACATAATTTTTGGTTACCACTAAAAAATATTTTTGTTCCACATATAAACAAATTTCTCCCAATTTTACAGCCTCATATTTATCAGGGGATTGCCTATCCTTAGCAATTTTGCTCTGTCAAGTTACTGAAGTTACAAAATATTCTGCTTTAAAAGGAAAAATACCTTACAAAACCTCTAACTGTTACTATTGCCATTTATGTTGAACACTTGGTGGGCCTCTTTCTCTGACCTAAGTCAGGTTTTCTAAAATCTGTGGGGGAAAGTTTCATTTCTTCCCATTTCTTCTCTCCCAACAGAAGGGCACTGGAGGGAAAGTCGTGAGCTTTCTTGAGAGGGTGTCCTAAAATTCAAGGTAAGACAAGAAAGACAAAACCAAGATGAATAAATGACTACGTAATTGTAACCATACCTCTGGTTCCCATTAAAAACCATCATTTTAGTTGGAAAAAAAAGTTTTTTTAACCTTTAATATGTTACTATCAAAGAACAAAATTTAAAAATATAAGCAGCGAAACAAAAATTTTCCCAATACACAGTGCTGTTGTAATTGCCTAACTCTGGATTTTTGCGGAAGAGGAAAAGCTATTTGATTTGGTAGGGTATCAAAAAAGTCCAAAGAAGTTCTGAAAAAGGCTGTGGACTGCTTTCCTACAGTTGCAGTGGTTGGGATACTGTAACACCACGGAAATCAGATACTAAGTAGCACTAGAGAAAACCTAAGTGGGGGGGGGGGTGCAAAGACAGAGCATTGTGGAGTGCTCCTGCAATAAGGAAGCACTCAGGCTCTCCCTCCCTCACCACCTAATAAAACAGGAAGAAAAAGGCAAAGAGGAGGAGGAAGAGAAAGGGAAGTGGGAGGGGAAGGGAAGAGAGAGGAGAGCTGGGGAGAGCACAGCTGAGAACAGGGAAAAGAAAGCTCCTTATGGGATGCTGTGAGTGTCACACAGATCCACACCCTCACCAAACAATCTATCTGAAAGAAGCCTGGGCCGCTGTGGCAATATTATCCCTGACTGGGGACTCAGGGGTGCAGAGAAAGCCTGTCACTATCGTTTATGGGTATATTGTTAATGTACTTTAAGGGTTATTCAAAGGCGGATTTCCAAAACACAACAAAAAGCCTCTTCTGCTGCTATCGTATTTCTTTATGGAAGGAGACTTACCAAAAGGATAAAAAAAAAAAAAAAAAAGAGCAAACATATAAAGGAACTCAGTGTGGAGCATTAAAACATGTGGGTGCATTTTTAGAATGCTAAATGAACACAAATATCTAGGTAATCTGGTCCAAGCATAACATTTGACTACCAAAAACCTGATGTCATGTAAAGAAAGATGGTAAGTCAAAAGGAATACTAACACTATCATTGGATAAATCAGTATATATTTGCCCTAAAGAACTTTATTAAGAAATAAAGTACTTGGGTGGGGTGTGCTGCTTTATCAAGTACAGATGGTAAGGTTTGTAACTGTGCTTGTGTACCTCTTCTGCCGCTACAATATTCTTGGTTATAAGCTGGTAGAAACCAGAAGTACAAGAAAGGTTGTACACACCTATACAGTTAAAAAGTGTGATGATTGTAGGTATATATACCATAAGCCTAGAAGTGACTTTGTACAACCATCTCATAATACTGATGAAGAAACTGAGGCTCAGATAAACTGACTTGCCCAGGACACCCACAGCAAGAAGTGGCAGAGTTGGGAATCAAGCCCAAGTTTCCTGCCTCCCAGTCACAGGTTCTGTAGATTTTACCACCCAGCCTTTAGCTGTAAAACATTTTCATCTGAATCTTATGTGATGTTCTATAACCCTGAGGAGTTATCATTATTTAAAAAGAATTAAAACATACACACACATACACACACACACACACAATCACACTCCTTAGACTGGAGAGAGCTATTATTTGCCTTTGGTTTTCACAGCGTTTCTAAGTATGGATTGTCAAAGAAGGTATGAGTCCTCCCTCACTCTCTGAAGAGGCCAGAGGTTGCCTTACAAAGGAAGCACTAGTTAGAAAGAAGTGCAGAATTTGCCTAAGACTTGGGTTTACAAACTAAGTGACAAGAATGGCAACACCTGTCCCCACAGACCCAAATAAGAATGTGGTTTAGAAACATGAACTGGAAGTCCTCATTCAGGAAAGGCCACACAGCTTCCAACTGCCTCTCTTAGAATACTTTTCACTAGTGCCTTGAACTGCCATGTAAAAAGTCCAACTATCTTGAAAAAACCATGCAAGGGAGGCCTTCTGGCCAACAGACCCAGCTGAGTCTTAACTTCACCATTCCAGCTGAGGGATCAGCCAGGTGAAGGGAGCCCTCTTAGACCCTCCAGATTTGTTCATCTACCAGCCAAGGTAGATGACCAGCTGAGTCACTACAATCAGAAGCTGCAAAAGACTCATTCAGACAAGTCCCGCTCAAATTCCTGACTCATAGAATTCCTGAAGTCTAGTAAAAGAGTTATTTAAAGACATTAAGTTTGGGGATAGTTTGTTACGCAGCAGTACATAACCAGACTGGGCCTTAATTCTCTCAACTGTAAAATTTGGGAAGTGTTACCAGGATACCATCGTGAGGATTAAATGAGACTGTATGCAGTGTCCATAATTAATTCATGAGAGAACTACCAACACCATCATCATAACAATAATAACAACCATAAAGGCTCTTTCCAACATTGAAAACACTGTACCTATCCCAGATGGGCACTGAAAATGGAAGTTCTCATTCAGGGCTTGCCACTGGTGAGCCATGTACTTTTGACACGTTAAAAGAACCTCACATGTACATACTACTATATATCAAGTAGATAACTAATAAGGACCTACTGTATAGCACAGGGCGCTATTCAATACTCTGTAATGGCCTATATAGGAAGAGAATCTAAAAAAGAGTGGATTTATTTGTATGTATAATTGATTCACTTTGCTATACACCTGAAACTAACACAACATTGTAAATCAACTATACTCCAATAAAAATTTAAAGAAAAAAAAAAAAAAAAGAACCTTACATCATCCGGCCTTTTCTTTTCCCACCGGGGGTCAGACAGGAAAGGCAAAATGAGGCTAGTGTAAGACAAAGGCTTTACGTGGTCTTTCAAACATTCAAAGCACAAATCCTAGGTATATTCTTTGTTTCCATACAGAAATATAATCTCTATCTTTGGTTAAACACATGGTCCTCTTGGTCTAGATTTTATTTACTTTTTGCTTCTGAAAATAATACATGTGAATTGAGAAATATTTTTCTCTTATAAGAGAATTTCTCAATTGTAAGTAAATTAACATGCCACGGCCAAAATAGAGTGGTGGGGACTTGGGTGAATGAGAAAGAAGTTTATCATTTGTCATGAACATAAGGCCCTAAAGCAGTCTCCACTGCGGTGCCTTCCTGCAGGATTTTTCAAAAGTACTTTTAAAAAAATGAGATTTCCGGGGCTTCCCTGGTGGCTCAGTGGTTGAGAGTCCACCTGCCGATGCAGGGGACATGGGTTCGTGCCCCGGTCCGGGAAGATCCCACATGCCGTGGAGCCGCTGGGCCCGTGAGCCATGGCCGCTGGGCCTGTGCATCCGGAGCCTGTGCTCCGCAACGGGAGAGGCCACAACAGTGAGAGGCCCGTGTACCGCAAAAAAAAACCCATGAGATTTCCAACTCAAACTCATTGACATCAGAACCTAATTTCCCACATAATATGTGGCTCCAGTTACACTATTTATGAACTATGAGTATCACACACGTTTCTGAAGGTTAAGCCCTAAACCTCCGTACAATGTTACTAACAATTGCCTCAAGAGGTATGCCAGTTTATTGGTTTCCATGTTGCTAAAAAGAACTATAGAAAGATGAGTTAAAGAGTTCCTTGTTCTCTCTGCTTCTCCTCCTACTAGTTAACATTTTGCTCTTAACATTCTGAGTAGAGGGGCAGCCAGGGAGTAGGAATGGTAGAGAGGGTAGGGATGAAGATAGAGGTAGAATTGGTTGAGAGCCTACTATGTACCAATAATCTGTTGTTTCATTTAAGCCCTCGCAACATAGTATAATAAGTATTATTATTCCCATTTTACAGTCAAGGATCTTAGTTCAGTGAAACTGAGAAATTTGCCTGAGGTTATATAGCCTGGAAATTGTCGATGTTGTATTGGAATTAAGGACCCTCTGATTTCCAAGGCCCTATTCTACCATTCTATACTGACTTTCAAGGAAAACTCAAAGCTACCAAACTAAAACAATGCTCATCTTCAGTAAAAGAAGCACCTGGTTAAAATGGGATTGGAAATACATCCATAGTAGCTGTTCAAATTATCAAACATATCTAGACAAGACTGGATTCAAACACTGTAGGAAAAGTCATTCAAATGGCAGACTAGAAAGTATGATTTCTGGCGCCTCCTGGTTTGTTCCTTTCCTCCTTCTGGAGTCCTTTTACCCACCCAGACACTCTCTGTCCATACAGAGTGGATTCCCAAAACCTTCCATGTCTGTGCTCTCCAGGCAGCATCAGATCATTTTCATTTCTATAAGTTCTAATAAAACCTACACCATCTGAGACCTTACCATTTAGGTGTTTAAGTGACAAAAGTAGCAAAAAGTAAAAGCTGACTCTTCAATAAGATCAATAAAATTGATAAAACTTCAGCCAAATTAAATAGGAAAAAAAAGAGAAAAGCCAAACTACCAATATCAAGAATGAAAGAGGTAACATTACCTCAGATTCTATACAAACTAAAAGGCCAATAAAGAAATACTATGAATAATCTTGTATCAGTATATTTAACAATCTAAATGAAATGGACAAATCGTTTGAAAGGAACTATTACAACTTACTCAAGGAGTACATCAATATTTAATAGATAATATGTTACTTGAAAAACCTAATATCTATTAAAGAAATTGAGTGTGTAGTTAAAAACCCTCTGGCAAAGAAGATTCTAGGCCCAGATGGCTTAACCAGTGATTCTACCAAACATCTAAGGAAGAAATGATACCAATTCTACATAAATTCTTCTAAAAAACTGGAAGACTACTTCCCAACTCATTCTATGGGGTCTGCTTTACTCTGTTACCAAAGCCAGACAAAGACGGTACAAAAAGAGAAAACTATAGACCATCAGATATAAAAGTTCTTAAAATTTTAGGAAATTGAATCTAACAATGTATACAAAGGATAATACATTATTACCGAATATGATTTATCTCAGGAATGAAGGATTGGTTAATATTCAAAAACAATCAATGTAATTCATCATATTAATAGACTAAGCAAATATATAATATAAGATTATCTCAATTGATGCAGAAAAAGGATTTGATGAAATCCAATATTTAGTCCTGATGACACTTTTTAGCATACTAGGAATAAAAAGGAGCTTCCTCAATCTAATAATGGGCATGTAAAAAAAAAAAAAATCTAAGGCTAACAGCACGCTTCAAGGTAAGAAACCAAATGCTTTCCCTTTAGAATCTGGAAAAGGCAGAGATGTGCCTACTCCCACCACTTCTATACAACATTATCCTGAAGGATGTACTCCATGCAACAAGAAAAGGAAAATAAATAAAAGGCAATGAAATTGGAAAAGGGTAAGTAAAAACATCTTTATCTACAGATTACATGGTTGTCCACACACAAAAATTCTAATAAAATTCTCACAAAAAATATTTTAAAAGTATGAGTTTGGCAAAACTGCAGGGCACAAGATGAAAATACAAAGGTTAGTTTTATTTCTTTGTCGTAGCAATGAACAATCAGAGACTGAAAATATATTTTTAAAAATACCATAATAGCATCAAAAATATGAAATACTTAAGAATACATCAATGATGTGTAAGACCTATACATACATTGAAGACTACAAAACAGAGTGGAAAGATATTAAGGAAGATCTAAATAAATGGGACAAAATACTAAATATTGTAAATATGGTAAGTCTCTTCAAATTGATCTATAGATTCAGAGCAATCCCATTCAAAATCTCAGTGGATTTTCTTCCTTTTCTTTTTTTAATTGACAACCTTATTATAAAGTTCACATGGAAATACAAAGGATTCAGAACAGGCAAAAAAATCTGAAAAGGAAGAAAAAAGTTGGAGGACTTACATTACCTAACTTCAAGACTTATTGTTATAAGTAGAATTATCAGGAGTGTCATGATTATGGCATGTCAGAATCATGGCATTAGAATAGACAGATCAACTGAGCAGAATAGAGTCAAGAAATAGACCTATATGTATTTGGTCAACTGATTTTCAACCAAATTCTAAAGGCAATTCAATAGAGAAGAGAAGTATTTTCAACAATAGTGCTGGAACAATTGGATATCCAGTGCATAAAAAAAGAACATGGATCCATACCTGAAACCATATGCAAAAAATAACTAAAAATGCATCATAACCTAAATGTAAAATCTACAACCGTAAAATATCTGGAAGAAAACCTAGGAAAAAAATTTTATGGCCTTGGGTTAGGTAAAGATTGTTAAGACACAATACCAAAAACATGATGAATAAATTGGGCTTCATCAAGATTTAGAACCTCTGCTCTTCAAAGGGCAGTATTTAAAGACAAAGCACAGAAGAAGAAAATATTGTACATATCTGTATAAAAATAAGAAGACTGACTGTAGCAAATGTTGGTGAAGATGTGGAGAAACTGGAACTCCCATGCACTGCAGGTAGGAATGCAAAATGGTACAACCACTTTGGAAAATGTTGGAATTTGGCACAGTGATGCAAAAATATCAAGTTATCATAAGGTGGAAAAAAATTTGGTTGACCAACTGCTTTTCTATAACAACATCCACCACCAGATAACACAAATAGACTGACAAGAAAGCACACTGATCATAATGGATTTATGGCACTGAGATACTATGTTTTTAAGAACCATTTTTATAGACTAAATTACTTTAGAAAAAGTTCTTGGTGTGTGAAAGTGTGAAACAGCTTTAAAAAAAAAATGTTCAAAGATAAAGGAATAATGCAGAATCAGGGACAACAAAGGAAATTGCCTGGCTAAAGCCAAGAGGCCTGCAAATACTCTTCACATGAATAATGCGCTTGACATGACATACAGAAGCAAAAATGTTTAAAAACTAATGAACTTAAGAAAAGAGAAAGTAATAAACTTGAAGATATGTGTCCCATGAGGGTGTGACATTTACAAACCAATCACCTTGGGAAGTGGTGCCCTTATTGTTTCTGGAATGGGCTTCCTGAGCAAGTTAAGCACTAGCAAATAAAGAAATAAATAAAACAAAACCAAGCAAACAACTGTCTTATAACTAACAGTCCCCTTTCTTTCAGGAGTCAAAGCTCTGATCCATGAAATTGGGCTCCAAACTGTCCAAGAAATAGGGCTCCAAACAGTATTAACTAATTCCCTAAGTCAAATGTACTCTTCAAAGAACAAAGATCTGCCAGTAATAGTGAAATTAAAATCCAAGTTACATGGACCTAAAGTATAGGGTTGGCCAAAAAGTTCGTTAGGGTTTTTCTCTAAGATGTTACAGAACGAACTTCTTGGCTAACCAATAGTATAGAAGAATTGCAAAAGAGTTTCGAGATTTGTTATCATTGACAGAGAAAGTCAGTGGACTGTTATGTGGGAAACAACAGGTATGCAGAGAAGCGTTATGTATGTATACTCAAACTGTCAGTCACATCACACTAGTAGCATCACTGTATACCCAGTGCCCCACACAGTGCTTGGTACCTAACCTGCACTCTACAAATCTTTAGAATGGTGAATACATAAACATTTATATGAAGGATATTACTTTGGAATGCAATGTAATTAAAAATTTTATTTGGGAGGGTATGACAAATCTTCAAACCAATTTTAAAGTAGTTTCCCAGTTTAAAGTATGTTTTATATGTAATCAACCATAATCTCTCAAAATACCCTAAAATGTTAGTAAGAATGGTGATGATCTAGGTTATAATTCAATCTCAATGAGATAAGAACATGGTAACTATACAATGGAAACTTTTGATCAATTACACAGTGAATTGTCCATGACATGTTAATTAAGATATGATTCTGTTTTTTTATTAACAGGTTAAATACATTTGACCCTTGAGCCAACCCCTTGTGCAGTCGAAAATCAAAGTGTAACTCTGACTCCCCAAAAACTTAACCAGCTTACTGTTGGCCAGAAGCCTTACTAATAACATAAAGAGCAGATTAACAATTTTGTTGTTACATGTATATGTACATTTTATTAGTATTGTATTTTCCATAGTACCATGAACATTCTTGACACATAGTAGGGACTCAGTAAATATGTACTGAATCGTATAATTGAATTCAGCACGTACACACACATAACACAGTAAGTGTAAGTCATTCTAATAAGTTGTTTTAGGAGGTTAATAATAATATAATGATGATGATAATAATAAACAACTGCATTTACTGAGTACCTACTATTTGCTGGGCAATTTGTTGGATGCATCATGCACTGTATCCTTTTTTTTTTTTTTTTAGCATCTTTATTGGAATATAATTGCTTTACAATGTTGTGTTAGTTGCTGCTGTATAACAAAGTGAATCAGCTATACATATACATATATCCCCATATCCCTTCCCTCTTGCGTGTCCCTCCCACCCTCCCTATCCCACCCCTCTAGGTGGTCACAAAGCACCAAGCTCATCTCCCTGTGCTATGTGGCTGCTTCCCTATCTTAACTCTTATAATATAACCCCTATCTCTTGGATGAGGAAGCCAAGATTCCAAACAGTTAAGTACACTAAACACAGGGAAAATGTTGGTATGCTGCTGTGCACAGATTCAAATCCAGGTATTCCTAGCTAAAATGACCCTAATCCTCTTCCTTGCATATCGTTACTTTCTTTCCCTCCTACCTATACCAGTATAGTTATCATACTCATAATCTATTGTTCAGTTTATGTCTTTCTAATTTAATCTATTTTCAAGATTCTGGGTGCCTTTAATGCTTTATTAATATTAAGGGTATTCTAACGATTTTGCCTACTCTGATATTATTTTTAAAATCAATTTCTAAGCAAATAACTTCAGGGTTAAAGTTAGATATGTAGTTTGAAGATGAGGTAGGTGCACTTGAAATAAAATGTCATCATCCCTTGAAGCAGTTTGAAATCCATAAAAATCCCAAACAATCAAAACCAGAACCTCAAAAGCCCAATGTATACAAGTACATGATATCCCCCAAACAAATTCCTGCAGTCTTTTCTAGATGGCGATCTCCAGTATTACAGATGCCTATGAAATTCTCTGTTGTTGAATATCCATTTCTTTGCTTTAAATAACAGATCTTTGAGGGACCTTCAAGATGGCTGAGGAGTAAGACATGGAGATCACCTTCCTCCCCACAAATACATCAAAAATATATCTACATGTGGAACAACTCCTACAGAACACCTACTGAATGCTGGCAGAAGACCTCAGACTTCCCAAAAGGCAAGAAAACCCCCACGTACCTGGGTAGGGCAAAAGCAAAAAGAAAAAACAGAGACAAAAGAGTAGGGACGGGACCTGCACCAGTGGAAGGGAGATGTGAAGGAGGAAAGGTTTCCACACACTAGGAAGCCCCTTCGCAGGCGGAGACTGCAGGAGGCGGAGGGGGGAAGCTTCAGAGCCACGGAGGATCACGCAGCAACAGGGGTGCGGAGGGCAAAGCAGATTCCTGCCCAGAGGATCGGTACTGACCAGCACTCACCAGCCCGAGAGGCTTGTCTGCTCACCTGCCAGGATGCGCAGGGGCTGGGAGCTGAGGCTCGGGCTTCGGAGGTCAGATCCCACGGAAAGGACTGGGGTTGGCTGCGTGAACACAGCCTGAAGGGGGCTAGTGAGCCACAGCTACCTGGGAGGGAGTCTGGGAAAAAGTCTGGACCAGTGTAAGAGGCAAGAGACCGCTGTTTCAGGATGGGCGAGGAGAGGGGATTCCTTCCCCATCTGCCCACAGAAGGCAGAGCACTGCCGAAATGAGCTCCAGAGACGGGCGCAAGCTGCGGCTATCAGCGCAGACACCAGAGACAGGCATGAGACTCTAACGCTACTGCTGCAGCCACCAAGAATCCTATGTGCAAGAGCAGGTCACTGTCCACACCCCGCTGGGAGCCTGTGCAGCCCGCCACTGCCAGGGTCCCATGATCCAGGAACAACTTCCCCTGGAGAACATATGGTGTGCCTCAGGCTGGTGCAATGTCACGCCGGCCTCTGCCGCCGCAGGCTCCTCCCGCATTCCTATTATAACTACTGTACCCTCCCTCCCCACGGCCTGAGTGAGCCAGAGCCCCCTAATCAGCCACTGCTTTAACCCTGTCCTGTCTGGGAGGGAACAGAGGCCTGAGGACAACCTAAATACAGAGGCGGGGCCAAATCCAAAACTGAACCCCAGGAGCTGTGAGAACAAAGAAGAGAAAGGGAAACCACTCCCAGCAGCCTCAGGAGCAGCAGATTAAATCCCCACAATCAACTCAAGGTACCCTGCATCTGTGGAATACCTGAACAGACAACAAATCAACCCAAAATTGAGGCAGTGGATTTGGGAGCAAATGTAGACTTGGGGTTTGTTGTCTTCGACTGACTTGTTTCTGATTTTTATGTTTATCTTAGTATAGTTTTTACTGCTTGTGGATTTGGTGGATTTGTTTATTGGTTGGGTTGCTCTCTTCTTTTTTTATTTTTACATTTTTATTTTAATAATTTTATTATTTTTTATTTTAATTATTTTATTTCATTTCTTTTATTTATTTCTTTATTTAAAAATTTTTTTCCCTTTTTTTTCTTCTCCCTTTTCTTCTAAGCCGTGTGGCTGACAGGGTCTTGGTGCTCCGGCCAGGTCGTCAAGCCTGAGCCTCTGGGGTGGGACAGCCGAGTTCAGGACACTGGACCAACAGAGACCTCCCAGCCCCACATAATATCAATCGGCGAGAGCTCTCCCAGAGATCTCCATCTCAACACTAACACCCATCTCCACCCAACGGCCAGCAAGCTCCAGTGCAGAACGCCCCAAGCTAAACAACTACAAGACAGGAACACAACACCACCCATTAGCAGAGAGGCTGCCTAAAATCATACTAAGCTCACAGACACCACAAAGCACACAACCAGGCTCAGCCCTGCCCACCAGAAAGACAAGATGCAGCCCCACCCACCAGAACACAGGCACCAGTCCCCTCCACCAGGAAATCTACACAACGCACTGAACCAACCTTACCCACTAGGGGCAGACACCAAAAATGACAGGAACTATGAACCTGCAGCCTGCAAAAAGGAGACCCAAACACAGTAAGTTAAGCAAAATGAGAAGACAGAGAAATATGCAGCAGATGAAGGAGCAAGTTAAAAGCCCACCAGACCAAACAAATGAAGAGGAAATAGGCAGTCTAGCTGAAAAAGAATTCAGAGTTATGAAAGCAAAGACGATCCAAAACCTTGGAAATAGAATGGAGAAAATACAAGAAACGTTTAACAAGGACCTAGAAGAACTAAAGACCAAACAAACAATGATGAACAACACAAAAAATGAAATTAAAAATTCTCTAGAAGGAAATATAGCAGAATAACTGAGGCAGAAGAACAGATAACTGACCTGGAAGATAAATAGTGGAAATAACTACTGCAGAGCAGAATAAATAAAAAAGAATGAAAAGAGGGCCTCCCTGGTGGCGCAAGTGGTTGAGAGTCCGCCTGCCGATGCAGGGGATACGGGTTCGTGCCCCGGTCTGGGAGGATCCCATATGCCGCGGAGCGGCTGGGCCCGTGAGCCATGGCCGCTGAGCCTGCGCGTCCGGAGCCTGCGCGTCCGGAGCCTGTGCTCCGCAACGGGGGAGGCCACAACAGTGAGAGGCCCGCATACCGCAAAAAAAAAAAAAAAAAGAATGAAAAGAATTGTGGACAGTCTCAGAGACCTCTGGGACAACATTAAACATACCAACATTCGAATTATAGGGATCCCAGAAGAAGAAGAGAAAAAGAAAGGGTCTGAGAAAATATTTGAAAACATTATAGTTGAAAACTTCCCTAACATAGAAAAGGAAAGATTCAGTCAAGTCCAGGAAGCAAAGAGAGTACCAAACAGGATAAATCCAAGGAGAAACATGCCAAGACACATATTAATCAAACTATCAAAAATTAAATACAAAGAAAAAATACTAAAAGCAGCAAAGAAAAGCAAAAAATAACATACAAAGGAATCCTCATAAGGTTAACAGCTGAATTTTCAGCAGAAACTCTGCAAGCCAAAAGGGAGTAGCAGGACATATTTAAAGTGATGAAAGGGAAAAACCTACAACCAAGATTACTCTACTCAGCAAGGATCTCATCAGATTCGACAGAGAAATTAAAACCTTTGCAAACAAGCAAAAGTTAAGAGAATTCAGCACCACCAAACCAGCTTTCCAACAAATGCTAAAGGAACTTCTCTCGGCAGGAAACACAAGAGAAGGGAAAGACCTACAATAACAAACCCAAGACAATTAAGAAAATAGTAATAGGAACATACATATCAATAATTACATTAAATGTAAATGGTTTAAATGCTCCAACTAAAAGACATAGAGTGGCTGAATGGATACAAAAATGAGACCCGTATATATGCTGTCTACAAGAGACGTACTTTAGACAGAGAGACACATACAGACTGAAAGTGAGGGGATGGAAAAAGGTATTCCATGCAAATGGAAATCAAAAGACAGCTGGAGTAGCATTTCTCATGTCAGACAAAAGAGACTTTAAAATAAAGACTACTACAAGAGACAAAGAAGGACACTACATAATGATCAAGGGATCAATCCAAGAAGAAGATATAACAATTATAAATATATATGCACCCAACAAAGGAGCACCTCAGTACATAAGGCAACTGCTAATAACTATAAAAGAGGAAATCGACAGTTACACAATAATAGTAGGGGGACTTTAACACCTCACTTACACCAACGGACAGATCATCCAAACAGAAAATTAATAAGGAAACACAAGCTTTAAATGACACATTAAACAAGATGGAGTTAATTGATATTTATAGGACATTCCATCCAAAAACAACAGAATACACTTTCTTCTCAAGTGCTCATGGAACATTCTCTGGGATAGATCATATCCTGGGTCACAAATCAAGCCTTGGTAAATTTAAGAAAATTGAAATTGTATGAAGTATCTTTTCAAACCACAACGCTATGAGACTAGATATCAATTACAGGAAAAACACTGTAAAAAATACAAATACTTGGAGGCTAAACAATATGCTACTAAATAACCAAGAGATCCTTGAAGAAATCAAAGAGGAAATGAAAAAATACCTAGAAACAAATGACAATGAAAACATGATGACCCAAAACATATGGGATGCAGCAAAAGCAATTCTAACAGGGAAGTTTATAGCAATACAATTCTACCTCAAGAAACAAGAAACATCTCAAATAAACAACCTAACCTTATACCTAAAGCAATTAGAGAAAGAAGAACAAAAAAACTCCAAAGTTAGCAGAAGGAAAGAAATCATAAAGATCAGATCAGGAATAAATGAAAAAGAAATGAAGGAAACAATAGCAAAGATCAATAAAACTAAAAGCTGGTTCTTTGAGATGATAAACAAAATAGATAAACCACTAGCCAGACTTATCAGGAAAAAAGGGAGAAAACTTAAATCAACAGAATTAGAAATGAAAAAGGAGAAATAACAACTGACAGTGCAGAAATACAACGGATAATGAGAGATTACTACAAGCAAATATTTGCCAATAAAAAGGACAACCTGGAAAAAATGGACAAATTTTTAGAAAAGTACAACCTTCCGAGACAGAACCAGGAAGAATTAGAAAATATAAACAGACCAATCACAAGCACTGAAATGAAACTGTGATTAAAAGTCTTCCAACAGGGCCTCCCTGGTGGCGCAAGTGGTTGAGAGTCCGCCTGCCGATGCAGGGGATACGGGTTCGTGCCCCGGTCTGGGAGGATCCCATATGCCGCGGAGCGGCTGGGCCCGTGAGCCATGGCCGCTGGGCCTGCGCGTCCGGAGCCTGTGCTCCGCAACGGGAGAGGCCACAACAGTGAGAGGCCCGCATACCGCAAAAAAAAAAAAAAAAAAAAAAAAAAAAAAAAAAAAAAAAAAAAAAGTCTTCCAACAAACAAAAGCCCAGGACCAGATGGCTTCACGGGGGAATTCTAACAAACATTTAGAGAAGAGCTAACACATATCCTTCTCAAACTCTTCCAAAATATACCAGAGGGAGGAACATTCCCAAACTCATTCTACAAGGCAACCATCACCCTGATACCAAAACCAGACAAGGATGTCACAGAAAAAGAAAACTACAGACCAATATGACTGATGGACATAGATGCAAAAATCCTCAACAAAATACTAGCAAACAGAATCCAACAGCACATTAAAAGGATCATACACCATGATCAGGTGGGGTTTATCCCAGGAATGCAAGGATTCCTCAGTATATGCAAATCAATCAATGTGATACACCATATTAACAAACTGAAGGAGGAAAGCCATATGACCATCTCAATGCAGAAAAAGCTTTTTGACAAATTTAACACCCATTTATGATATAAACTCTCCAGAAATTAGGCATATAGGGAACTTACCTCAACATAATAAAGGCCATATATGACAAACCCACAGCCAACATCGTTCTCAATGGTGAAAAACTGAAACCATTTCCTCTAAGATCAGGAACAAGACAAGGTTGTCTATTCTCACCACTATTATTCAACATTGTTTTGGAAGTTTTAGCCACAGCAATCAGAGAAGAAAAGGAAATAAAAGGAATCCAAATCAGAAAAGAAGAAGTAAAGCTGTCACTGTTTGCAGGTGACATGATAATATACATAGAGAATCCTAAAGATGCTACCAGAAAACTACTAGAGCTAATCAATGAATTTGGTAAAGTAGCAGGATACAAAATTAATGCACAGAAATCTCTGGCATTCCTATACACTAATGATGAAAACTCTGAAAGAGAAATTAAGGAAACACTCCCATTTACCACTGCAACAAAAAGAATAAAATATCTAGGAATAAACCTACCCAAGGAGACAAAAGACCCGTATGCAGAAAAGTATAAGACACTGATAAAAGAAATTAAAGATGATATAAACAGATGGAGAGATATACCATGTTCCAGGATTGGAGGAATCAACATTGTGAAAATGACTATACTACCCAAAGGAATCGACAGATTCAGTGCAATCCCTATCAAATTACCAATGGCATTTTTCACAGAATTAGAAGAAAATATTTCACAATTTGTATGGAAACACAAAAGACTCTGAATAGCCAAAGCAATCTTGAGAAAGAAAAACGGAGCTGGAAGATTCAGGCTCCCTGACTTCAGACTATACTACAAAGCTACAGTAATCAAGTCAGTAAGGTACTGGCACAAAAACAGAAATATAGATCAATGGAACAGGATAGAAAGTCCAGAAATAAACCCAGGCACATATGGTCACCTTTTCTTTGATAAAGTAGGCAAGAATATACAATGGAGAAAAGACAGCCTCTTCAATAAGTGGTGCTGGGAAAACTGGACAGCTACATGTAAAAGAATGAAATTAGAGCATTCCCTAACACCACACACAAAAATAAACTCAGAATGGATTAAAGACCTAAATATAAGGCCAGACACTATAAAACCCTTAGAGGAAAACATAACAAGAACACTCTTTGACATAAATGACAGCAAGGTCCTTTTTGACCCATTTCCTAGAGAAATGGAAATAAAAACAAAAATAAACAAATGGGACCTAATAAACTTAAAAGCTTTTGCACAGCAAAGGAAACCATAAACAAGATTAAAAGACAATGCTCAGAATGGGAGAAAATACTTGCAAATGAAGCAACTGACAAAAGATTAACCTCCAAAACATACAAGCAGTTCATGCAGCTCAATATCAAAACAAAAACAAACAATCCAATCCAAAAATGGGCTGAAGATCTAAACAGACATTTCTCCAAAGAAGATATACAGATTGCCAACAAACACATGAAAGGATGCTCAACATCACTAATCATTAGACAAATGCAAATCAAAACTACAATGAGCTATCACCTCACACGGGTGAGAATGGCCATCATCAAAAAATCTACAAACAATAAATGCTGGAGAGGGTGTGGAGAAAAGGGAACCCTCTTGCACTGTTGGTGGGAATATATATTGATACAGCCACTATGGAACACAGTATGCAGGTTCCTTAAAAAAGTAAAAATAGAATTACCCTATGACCCAGCAATCTCACTACTGGACATATACCCTGAGGTAACTATAATTCAAAAAGAGCCATGTACCACAATGTTCATTGCAGGTCTATTTACAATAGCCAGGACATGGAAGCAACCTAAGTGCCCATCGACAGATGAATGGATAAAGAAGATGTGGCACATACACAAAATGGAATATTACTCAGCCATAAAAAGAAATGAAATTGAGTTACTTGTAGTGAGGTGGATGGACCTAGAGTCTGTCATACACAGTGAAGTAAGTCAGAAAGAAAGAAACAAATACCATATGCTAACACATATATACGGAATCTTAAAAAAAAAAAAAAAAGGTTCTGATGGACCTAGGGGTAGGACAGGAATAAAGATGCAGATGTAGAGAATGGAATTGAGGACATCGGGAGGGGGAAAGGTAAGCTGGGTCGAAGTGAGAGAGTAGCGTTGACATATATACACTACCAAATGTAAAATAGATCACTAGTAGGAAGCAGCCGCATTGCAAGGCGAGATCATCTCAGGTGCTTTGTGACCACCTAGAGGGGTGGGAAAAGGAGGGTGGGAGGGAGAAGCAAGAGGGAGGGGATATGGGGATATATGTATACATATAGCTGATTCACTTTGTTATACAGCAGAAACTAACACAACATTGTATAGCTATTATACTCCAAAACAGATGTTAAAAAAAATAATAAATAATAAATAAATAAATAAATAAACAGCTCTTTAAAACATGGGAGTCATAACTAATGGATTGTAATATTTCTACCTTTAAATTCTGAATTTTTTATGTGTAAAATAGTCCCAAATGAAAGCACTTGTACCAAGAATACTGAACCTTTCTACTCCTATTAGCATATCAGTCTGCAATCATATCTAGATCAATAGTGAAGATATCCGCTTAAAAGAGAGCCATGCTTTCTTTTGTCAGAAGTTCATTACTTTTTATTAGGGTCATTGCTTGAAAACTTCAAAACACCACATGGACCTAATTGTGGTTTATTTTGGCAAAAAGTAAGACACTGTAGAACAATTGAGGCATTACATTCTACAATTCCATTACTTTCATCCCTCTCAGCTTTATTACTGTGTCATTAAAGGCAACTTGAGTGAGCTAAGAATTATACTGTCATGTGTACAGGCTAGTAGGTTAATAACAAAACACACTCAAGTTTAAAGGTATCTAACAGCTGTTGTCATTATTTTGTGTAAATACACTTGAAGCATATCTATCTGATTAGTGGATAGAGTGCTCTTCTCTGTCACATGCCATGGGCACTGCTATGTGCAAGTAATCAAAGTGCTCAGAAAATGAGTTTACATTGTTCACTGCTGAAATACACAAATGTCAGAAAGTGACTGTGCATCAAAGCTTAGTCAAATTATCTGCTGCAAACAAACAGATTCCAATGCACATTTCAGCTTAAAACATTCTGCTGCAGCACACTGAGTTGGACTTATTGCTGGCCAAAATGAAGTGGTGTGCAGAAAACAATGCTTCTTTAGAGAGAAAGAAATGACTTCAAAATCTGATTTACTCATATGGATTCATACTGATTATCATCTACATAATTTCCAATAGAGTCAACATCTAAAGTTGTATTATTTTTATCCTAGGAATATTAATTAACTTTTAAATGTGAACAAATAAGGACATATGTCATATATTCTTATTTTAGGGCTTACATATGTTGTAAAATCCATACATAACTTAAGATTTCTCATGTAATGATTTTTAATTCCATGTTCACAGGGTTTTCCTTCATTCTCTTTCATGCTATTATGTTCCATCTAATAGTACATTTACTTTGAATTCCAATACCCAGTTGCTTGCTACTTAAACATTTAAAAAATATTTATCGTCAACTATCAGCTCCTGTCCTACAGGTTCTCTTCACTTGACCTCTTGTTTTCTTCAACCAGAGGAACACTTGACTCCCATTCCACTATGGAGTTGACAGGTTTAACTACTATGCTGCCTGCCCACTCAGTGGGCTTTCTCACTTCATCACCATCTCTCTGGTTAACTGTCTCTGTGGTTTCTTGTCCCCTGTGTCTGCCTAATTTTGATGTTCCAACTTAGACATTTGTTTTCAAATCTATTCAAAACTCTTCCTGTCTTTTTTTTTCTTTCTGGGGATGGGTGGGTACAATCCTGATGTCATATCCATGAACAACCCCTGCAATAATATGGGTGCTGAATATTCTCAATATGGTGATGAGTGGAACTTCTTTCTTCTTCCAAAGCCTGGCGCTAAAAATGCCCCATTCCCATTCAAGTCCTCTGTCAAGAACCCCTGATTTTGACATATCTGGCTTCCTCAGAAATGCTTTTAAACCACTTTACGCTTGCCCCTCCAGTCACAGAAACACTTGTTTCAAATTTGTCTGTCTGCCTCTTCCAAGTTTCTCATCTTTTCCTTCAATTTCATCCACTTGGTCTTTGGGGATGTTTACATTGAAGCTCGTATTTCAAGACTCATCTAGTTTTCTCTCAAGCATCTCTAAGTCCTCCGTGCTGTTTGAAGGCTTGCCTTGTCAGCTGTATACTCTGTCTGTCTGCACCTCAGTTTCCTCCTGCCCCTCTGATGAGAGGCTAGAGCACTCATGAGAGTGAGGCTCTGGTAGCACTAACACAAGCCAGACCTGGCTGCAGAGGTGTTATGTAAGCTTCTCCACGCTGAATTGACAATGAGTTTCTTCACTGACCTTCAAGTTCCAAGTTTATTCTGAGGTGTTCCATAAGTGAGGCTCACAACCAAAATGTCAAGGTTTTCAGTTAAGGGTACAAGCTTGGTTTTCAAAAGGTTAGATAGCAATTATATATCCCACACCCAATATTTCCATGTCACCTTTCAAAGTGGTAAACCTCATTTGGTGATGTGTTGACACAGCTCAACAAGGCAAATAAAGTACATTTAGGGACAATGATTCTCTCCAAATTTAATGTAACCATATTTTGGCCCACTATTCTAAAAGGTTCTTTTAAAATAGAGTCAAAATGCAACACGGACTTTCTTGCTTATGAATTTATTCCATAAGGTAAATAGCACTTAAGCTAAACAAGACAGCTAGATGGTAAGCACAAATTACAACCCATTTCTCTCAGAAAGAAAGATGCGAGCTGAATGGTAACCCAAGCTTAGTGGTGGTTCTGCAGCTGTCACACAGATTTCTCTTCCCAAATCTTCAAGTATTGTCTGCCCACTAATAATATTTATTGGAAATCAACAGTAAAGAAATATGCTGGTCCTGTAGGGTGTTAAAAAGCATAAAAGGGCTTCCCTGGTGGCGCAGTGGTTGAGAGTCCGCCTGATGATGCAGGGGACACGGGTTTGTGTCCCGGTCTGGGAAGATCCCACATGCTGCGGAGCGGCTGGGCCCATGAGCCATGGCCGCTGAGCCTGCGTGTCCAGAGCCTGTGCTCCGCAACGGGAGAGGCCACAGCAGTGAGAGGCCCGTATACCGCAAAAAAAAAAAAAAAAAAAAGCATTAAAGAGTTTCCATGTTTAAGAACCTTATAATCAAATGAGTGAAAATACATAAATCATTTGAAAATAGACATGAATATACATGACATATGCATACAAAATTATGACTCTATACGTAATTTAAAAGCTTCCTTTATAAGTCTGTCTGGGTAAGTAATGGAGGTATAGAGTAAATTAAAGGCAGTATCTTACCACAATGTATTGTTTAAAACAAGTGATCTAGTTGTCTAATGCCAGTGACATTATTCAGAAAGGACTATTGAAGAAGCACTGTTTTTTAGAGGCTACGGTAGTAAATAGGAGGTAAGAAGAAAGAATTTGACCCTAGACCCAGACAGAAAGACATTAGGAAAACAATAGAGAAATAAATGCAATGGCTTACAATCAAGAGGGAAAGCGTCACGTACTCTCTGTCTGGAGTAACATAAGACCTAAGGTATGAGGGACAGGCAAGTATTAGCGAGGAACCGTTGGTTCACTACTTTTCACTACTGATAATGCAGTGGACACCTGAATAAACTTGGCAGGCTCCATTTCAGGGCTTAAGTATATGTCTCTCCTTCTTTCCACATTATATGCTTCATTAAATCTTCCATATATCCTGTACCTTGATCTTCCCCAACCCTTTTCCACATCAAAACTCAGCAAAATGATCTAGCTTCTTATTTCCAGGTGGAATTTTCTCTCTGGTTGGGTCACTTTGCTATGATCACATCCTTTAAGCTGCATCTTATGATTCTTCAATAAAAATACAGACTCAATTCCCTTCAGGGAAAGTGGTACCAGAAACATTTCTGCTTCACAGGATCCATCACCTTCCTGGGAGGAATGTTCTGCTCTCTTAAGAGCTTTGTAAACCAGAACGTGGTACATAAATGGAAGGCATGACTTTAGCTGCTGTTATTAATCACCATACCTTTCAGATTTGCTTATATCTAAAATAGCCTGCGTCGTGCTTCATACTGTAAGCATGTAGAGAGCAGGAGGTATGCTAGTTTAACATATTTTATGCAGCACCTGGCACACCACATGCAAAAAGGCTTGTTGCTGACGATGCTAATGCTCACTGAAATTAAAGTCTATCTTCTCATGATCACATAATAACTGGCAATCACCTTGAAATGGGAGTGTATTAAGCCCGATAAAACATAGCTAGTTCTTTTGGCCCAAGTTCTGCTTTGGTGAAACCAGAGAGCTGCCTCTGAGGGCTCCCCTCAGAATACACGTATTGCAAAGCATTTAACCTTTCCATCGTTCTCAAGAAGATTCACAGTTACACGAGCTGGCTTATTCAAATGACCCCCAGAGTTTTCCTGATTGTGTATGCCACTCAAATGAGGAAGATTAAATAGAGCCCTGTTCACAGGAAGATTCTAAGTAACACTAGACAAAGCATAGAAAAATGATTGCTTCTTGATTCTTAGAGGCCACACATAACAAAATCACTTTGTCTTTTATTAGACTAATAACCAAATTGAATTGGGGCCACAATAACCATTGGGAACCAAACTTTCTTCCTTATATAGGATGTTCTTGAAATTCTTCCTCCTCTAAAATGCCCATTTTAGAGATGAGATAATATTCCATGCTACCAGTATATTCTGAACTTATACTTGAAAACATTACCCGTTATTAATCTTACTGATTTCTGTATGTATGTTGTGCTGACTTAATCATATAGGTATGTGATCACAGAATTAATTAGATGTGAACTTAGAAACTGAACTCATGCAACATCCCACCCATTTGGGAATCCCTTGAAAAGACTTGGCTGCAATATTCCACCTACTGATTGTTGAATTCATTTTCATTTAGACTCCTTTCTATGAAAGAGTACAGAGAATATTTGCAACAGGGGAGCTCTAGACAATTTCCCAAGGTTTTACAGAGGAGTTGTCAAATCAGGTGAAATGTGACATCTCCCCTCCCTCTAAATACCATGAGCTCTTTGTCCCTTAGGCATCTCTGACACACACACACACACACACAAACACAAACACACACACCCTACTTCATTGTTGAAGGAATCTAATTATTAGAAAGAAGGTGTCTTTCTAGAATTGCTATCTTTGCCCTATGCTTCTCATATTATAATTCTCTGCTTAGGAACAACACAATACAAATGTACCTGCATTTGCATGTAACAATCTTTCAAACTCCAAGATTCAGGGATTTCATAGTGTGAATACAGGTATTTTGCCTCCCCACAGAATTCTTTCTTCAGGTTAATAACTTCAAGACACCTTAAGTTTTCTAGAGGTGTTTTATATATATAATCATTTTTTGAATGTAAGAGTTGACACGTTTTCAAATATCATTTTGTACATTCATTGCACTATTTTTGTAAATCAAGATAATGTATTTCGTCCTTATAACTCATTATTCTTTTAATTATTTCTTGTTCTCTGTCATCCAAAATTCTAGGACACTTGGTTTGGGTTTTTGTTTGTGGCATCCCACCAGAGTAGAGAAGAGAAGGAACATTTCTTGAGCACCTACCGTATATGAAATACCCTGACTGGCAACTGACACTTAGTGTTTTCTAGAATTTAATCCTCACAAAATCCTAGCTGATTACCTAGTTTGTCGATGAGGAAATGGAGACTTAAATAGCTTAAGTGACTTGCTCAAGAATCTAGTAATTGACAGAACTTGGACTTTTAGATAAAGTTTGTCTGAATCCAGATCTGCGCTTTTTCTGTAACAACCTGGGATCTCCCTTTAAGGCTAATGGAATTCATGAGCACATTTCCATTCAAGGAAGATGGTTAGCGAATTACGAATCAACCTACCCATCTTAGTTGTACGGCTATCATGAGAGAGTGTGTGAAATGCCCTGCTGATTTCATCTAATGCTTTCTGTATGTTAAATATAGAGAGTATATATGCATGTGTATAAACTGAGGCCAAAGGTATACCAGGTACTTTACATTAGAGAACAAGTTTTATATAATCCTTATAACGCTACTATTTTTGGCATTTTAAGCTAAGCACACTGAGGTTCACCAAGATCAGTGACTGTTCTAAGGTCAAACAGCTGGTAAGGGACACAGCCACCCTATTCACTAACCTAGCAGCCCTATTAGAAGGGACAGTGACCTGAAGTCCATTCTCTACGCCTGCCTCTTTATTCCTGTTGAGGACACGGGGAGGGGGAAGGGTAAGCTGGGACAAAGTGAGAGAGTGGCATGGACATATATACACTACCAAATGTAAAATAGATAGCTAGTGGGAAGCAGCCGCATGGCACAGGGAGATCAGCTCAGTGCTCTGTGACCACCTAGAGGGGTGGGATAGGGAGGGTGGGAGGGAGACGCAAAAGGGAGGAGATATGGGGATATATGTATATGTATAGCTGATTCACTGTTATAAAGCAGAAACTAAAACACCATTGTAAAGCAATTATACTCCGATAAAGGTGTTAAAAAAAAGCAAAAACAAGGGACAGTGAGATTGGTATGACACACGTGCTGTTCAACATGCTAGCTTCCAATGAGCAACACATTCACTTTAAAGACTGCACAAATTATTGATAACTGCTTAAGAATACACTCTGAAATGTGGTCAGTTATTTTTCCCTTCCCTTGTCCCTGTCATCTGCACATTTACAAGAAAAGAGCTATATTCATCTTACACTCTCCAGCAACCAGCATATTGCTGATAGTATTTCTTTTGAAAAAGAAAATTAAGCTGTGGAACCCTTTCAAAAATAAAATCCACCAGGAATACAGATATATAGAACAGATAAAAGCATAGCTTATCTGGTTAAAGAGGTGAGGGGACCATGAGGGGAGCAGAGGCTTATTTTTGCTCCCCACACACATTCCTCCCTCCCACCGATTCTCGCTACTCCTGCACCCGAGCCATCCCACCAAATCTTCACTATCATCTGGGAAAATTCTTACTGCCCTGATGGTTGGTTCTTGGGAACAAAATATGAAAATGACTACAGGGGAATATTCTGGATAATGATGCTTATGTGACGATGACGATGATGAAGATGAGGATGGTAATGATGACAGCAGCTAATATTGACTGATTACTTACTGTGAGAGTGATGTAGACACTCCTTACTAACACTTTTCTAATAGGTCCACCATCGGTCACAGCAGGTTAACACAAACTAGTTTACTAGGTAACAAGCTGCAAATTTGTTAGTAGCTGGAGGCCTCAGGAATACAATACAACGTAAGTGCTGGCAGCAGAGGGGCCGCTGGAGCCGAAGAGAGAGCACCGCAATGTGAGCCTGAGTCAAAGGGCAGCAAGCACCCATGCATCCACTCATACATGCATACAATGAAGAATTTCTGAGTGCCTTCTAGGTGCCGAGGTGTTAGGGTACCGCTCCACACATACATCTGAGTGACAGCAAGAGGCTAAAGTCCATTACAGACAAACTCTACTTGTTTAACAATTCTTTGGAATTCTGGCCAATGCTACTTCAATGCAAACAAGTTAGTGAAGGCTACAGCAAATTTTCTAAGTTCCGTCTTAGTTGTAAGGACATCATTATCAGCAAAGGATATTTATAGCTACCAAGGGTGAAAAAAAAACCTGAGAAGCTGACACTCAATTAGCAGAAAGAGTTTAGAAATGGATAATCTGAAGGGAAATAAAAATGTATCTTTATGTCACTGTCTAAAAATTACACTACTAATGCTCAATTGTTTCCTTAAAACTACAGAATTGGACTGTCCAATATCCATGGACTTGTTCTCCTCCATTAATTTTCCGACTAAGGAAGAGTTATTTTTCTCCACGTAACAGAAGAGAAAAATCAGACAAAGAGAAGCATTTACATTTGTGCAAACATATAATGAGATGTTACATTATGAGACACCACGTGGCACTTAAACTTTTTTTACTCTATTTTCATCCAAAACAATCCTGTGAGACAGCAGGACTGATCCCATCATTCCTATCTTCCTGAGACAAGCTGGGGACACTTGCCTGTCCTCTCCCTCTGGCACTTGATCTTAAGCTTCTGATTCTCACGTCGGGGCCTTTCCAATGCATTCACATTCTTAAGAAGAGAAACAACTGCCTGGACTCCTAGGGGAACTATTTCTGACATTAAGAAAATTCCCTAAATTTCCTACTTGTCTTTTGGCTCTAGAAGTATAGGGAAAGTGCTAAAAAGCAAAAGAAAATCAGCCAAGGGCAGTTTTTCCACCCTGCTCTGCTAGTGTGCCAAGTTGATTCTGGGTATGAATTTGAGCCCTCTCTGACCTGCTCAGCTCAGTCTTGGTACTAAGAGCCTGTCAGACCGGAGACAACAGACAGCCCGGATGACTAGCATCTAGGGAGTGAGTGAGGGTCTGAAAGGAAGTTCTGACTCCCACATCTAGAGCATGCCCCCGATAAGGCCTGGCTACAACCATCCCATCATCTCTGTCCCTCTGATTTCACCAGGCTTGTGCCTCTGGGGCCAGTCCATGCAACAGGCCTTTTCCATGGATCTCAGGCCTCAACCAGTTTCCAGATAGGACTGTAGCAGTAATCAGTCCCTAAAACATAGGCCAGGTGGTGGTAGCATTTATGTCCACATCTGGTTCTTTTGAGCCCCCTTTCCCAGGACTGACTCTGCCTCTGACATGGCTTATGTGGACTTGGCTGGACCGACCAGTTCTGAACACTGACACTTGGCAGTCTTACAACTGTACCTGACTAGCCTCATACAGAGTCTCAGACCAGATGTGAGTTCCCCGTGACCCTGAAACTTGGTGATTCAGACTGCTGATCATTCTCTGGGCAGGCCAGCATTTACTGTCCTCAGCTTTCACACACACACACACACACACACACACACACACACACACACACACACACACACACACAGTCTTCTCTCTCTCTTTCCACTGAGACTTCCCGGCATGTCACACAGCTGGACCTTTACTATTATAATCCAAGACAGAGGGATAGCTCCTATCTAGTTCCCATTAACTCTACTCAAAATTCAAAAGAAACAATTCAGATGCTCAGATTGTTTTAAAAGAATGAAATATTTTCAGAGTGGTAAGTATCAATAAGCAAAACAGCCACGAGGCATATTTTCCAAGTTATCCAAATGTTCATCAGTAAAGAAGAAAATAATTTACTCTGGTTGTAAATAAACTTTCAATCTTAAACGGATCTATGTATCAAAAGCTTACTATTTGTCGGGCTTCCCTGGTGGCGCAGTGGTTGAGAGTTCGCCTGCTGATGCAGGGGACACAGGTTCATGCCCCGGTCCGGGAAGATCCCACATGCCACGGAGCGGCTGGGCCCGTGAGCCATGGCCACTGAGCTTGCGTGTCCGGAGCCTGTGCTCCGTGGCGGGAGGGGCCGCGGCAGTGAGAGGCCCGCGTACCGCAAAAAAAAAAAAAAAAAAAAGCTTACTATTTGTCAATCATGTTCAAATAGGAAATAACCAAATTGATTCCTTATCCCAAGAAAGTATCACATTGGTATAGTCTTATACCAGATTGAAATTCCTAGGATTGCTGCACAAGGCTTTCCAGTTCAGAATAATTAAGTGATTCAACAGATGAAGCCAATATCAATAACCTCTGCTATATTATGAGACAGAAGTACCAAAATATCCTACTGTAAAATCTATTTGGGGGAAATGATACAGATATACTTTTCTGTATTCCTCCTGTTAAGTACAACTAAAAACACTGGACATTACATGTAAAACAAACATAGAAAGACTCTGGAAGGTGGAAAGAAGGCAGACTGGCTAGAGAACTTGGAACCTAAGGAATGACACGGGGGCGAGTTCCCTGTTTTGGGGTTTTTTTTTGTTTTTTTTGTTTTTGTTTTTTGACTGATATATCCCAGATCAGATACTTGATAAGCCAGTGTCCTGGGAACACCAATGGGCATAGACAACAGCCCCAAGAAAAGCCTATTCTCTCTATCCAAAGGAGCAGAAAAGGGGAGCCTAGTAAGACAGATTTTTAGACAATAACCATACTATTCCAGACAAACACCACAGTAAAAACTGAGGCTCCACCCCTGCCAGCAAAGACCAAATGGAAAACCTAGATTTTCACCTTGGCTAGGCTATAGCAACCTGCTCGCCACACCCAACTTCCAGCAGTGTCAGAGAAGGCAAAGACTGGGAACCGGGACTTTGATATCAACTAGCTGGGGTGGTGTCAGGGGGGAGGTAGTGGAGAGTCGTGACTCTCACCATAGCTCAGTGGTAAAAAGCCCCCAAGGAGCCCTTCCCCCAACCCTGGTCAATGAAGGCTGAGTAGAAAACCTGAACTTCCACCCCTACCTCACAGTAATGAGGTGGCAACTCCATCACCCACCACAGTAGTGTCAGAGGAGCCTGCAAAAACACAAGATTTAAATAAGGCTCAGAATCTAATAATACAAGACCAAAGCATCCACGTTTCAACTGAAAACTACTTATCATACGAAGAACCAGGATATCTCAAGCTGAATGAGTAGAGACAATTAAGATGCCAGCTGAGATGAGAGAGATTTAAAGCAGCCAACATAAAAATGATCCAGCCAACAGTTATAAACACATTTGAACCAAGTGAAACAAGGTTTTGGAAAAAGAAGGAGAAAGAAAGAAAGAAAAAGCAAAGAAATAGAAGACATAAATAGAAATTTTAGAACTGAAAACAGAATATACTGAAAGAATGAGCTCAACTGCAGAATGTAGGGGAGACAGAGGAAAGAATCAGTGAACTTGAAGAGGAAACAATATTTAGCCAATCTGAACAACAGAGAGAAAATAGTGGGGGAAAAAAAATGAACAGAACTTCAGGAATGTGTGGGACTGTAACAGAAGTTCTAACATTTGTGTCATCGGAGTCCCAGAAGAAGAAAAGAGGGTAAGGCTGAAAAAATCATTCAAAGAAATTAGGGTTGAAAATTTCCCAAATTTGACAAAAAACATAAACCTACAGATTCAAGCAGAGCAAACCCTTAAAAATCCACGCCAAGACACATCATAGTAAAACTTCTGAAAGCTAAAGACAAAGAAAACAAAATTTAAAGCAGCTAGAGAGAAATGATGCATTAATCATAGGGGGGAAAGCTATTTTAATAACAGAAGACTTTTCATTAAAATGTTTGTCTTTTTCATGATGTTAATAAATTCTAAATCACCTCTTCCTGTACTTCATTCAAAATTTCATCTACCTACTTTCTCCTGTATAAAAATCTAAGTAGACAGAATATCACACATTGCTAATAATGTACCAATCTCACCTATGTTTTAAATTGAGACTCATCCACCTGGAGCTGCCTTTTCAAAGATGCGGGCTCCTAAAGTGTTAGTGCTCTTCTCTCCTTGGGAGTGGTTTCAGGCTTGGTGCCCTTTGTGGCTTCTCATATCCCAGGCTTGGAAAATATGAGCCACAATACAGAGAAAGGTAAGAAGCCCAGCAGAGCCCCTTAGTGATAAATGAGTTTGCATCATCTGTCATTAGAACTTCCTGCCAACTGGGTCATCCCCTATTAAATTACCACTTGTCAATGTTTAAAATACTGATTGATAAATGTGCCCAAACTGATAACACAACAGCTTTTATTTTCTAATAATCCTAGTTACCACAGCCTGCTTATCAAGGCACAGATACTATATATTGTTTCAAAGTACTTTACCGAAAGACAATTTAGTCTAATACAATGCTAACAGGTAAAAATGCCTGGCCCCCTATGTGTTACATACTGGTTCCGCTTGCCAAAATAAACTGACTGGCGATTTACTGATATGAGGAGCTCCAAGTTTCACATTTCATCAACTGCTAGTAATCTGTTTTATCAATATAAACTGCATTTTAATGAAAAAATTCTTTTCCTCAGTACACTTCACTTTCAATGCCCTTGAGTATAATAATTCGTTCATGCTGTAGAACGAGAATGTTTTACAAGACCTTAACTCTCAAGAGAAATTTCTCTGTAAATACAAAATGCGAGTTTTATGGGAATGCATTGTATGCACATGAATAGCACCCAACACTACAAAACACAAAAATAAAAAACCTGGTTGCACTTAGATTCCAGCTTAAATATCCTCCTAAGACACTGCATAACCAACATGCTACTAGAACAAAGCTTAATTGAGCAGCTAGGTGATAGGTAAATGAAATGGGATTCATATCCCTGAGGTACCTGAATGAAAATACGTCAGAACATACTGCAGACATGTGTTAAGGCAGAACCAGTCATCAGGACTTAAAGCAGTTTTGACAATCTGAAAATTCTATCATGCTTGCTTCCTTCTTAGTGATTCAAAGTGAAAACACTTTGGCTAAATTTAAGCAAGGCTTAAAATAGTACAAAGTCGCACACAAATTTATATGGCAGTTGGCCAATTTCTAATGTCTATAAAACCAGTCAGGATCCCTCTTTCCCACCAGGGTTACTTCCCCAAAAGTTACCATTAGCATCATTTTGTTTCTACATCTTTCACACTTCCTACTAAACACAGGCCAAGGCCAGTTTGTCAACTGGAAGAGTGAGATGATACATCAGGCCACCACTCTCTGGTTTCACACATCTCACTATGCTCTGATCACCTACCACTCTTCTGCGCTTTTTTTTTTTTTACCACTTTTTTGGTCCACTCCATTCAAAATGCCCAATGGCAATGTCACTGACAAGAAATGATGAAAACATCAGAAACACAGCAGCGATAATTTCTCACCTGTGCCATTCCTTTTTGTGGCACTTTTGTGTCCTGTCTTCTCTATCATCTAAGGGTCATAACTGAGAGGCCATGATTTCTTTCTCTGGGATTTGTGTGGTGCTAGATTGCATGGTCAGAGTTGAGCAAAAGTTTGACAGTAAATACAAGCCAATGGTATTCAGAGAGGCATTTCACCGGATATGGCAGGGCAAACTGCTCCAGGACAGGGCCACAGAAACCAGGAACTGTGGTAACTCACAGGCAAGGAAATACAAAGTGTTAACCTGCAAATCTGTTATTTATAGGTGTTACCACCAAGCAGTGGAGAGTAGAAATCTCCAAGAGAAATGGTCCAGGACAGTGTGTAATAAGGTGCATGAGTAGCAAGTCAAATGAGTAAGACCTATCCATGTAAAACACAGCTCCCTTTACATAAATGTGTATCACACAATGTCCCACAGTGTCACCAGTTTCTGCCAGGTGTTTTGTCTTCCAGTAAATGTTTTAAAAATAGTAAATTCTGTATTTACATATGTATGTATTAGTCAACCTTAACCTAGCAAGTGAAGCAAACTCCGAGTTGCCAGAGTACAGTTTCCACATGAAATTTTACATCTGTTTATGTGTATGTGTGTGTGTGTTACATATGTGTGTATATAACTAGTGACAATCTAGAAAACATGAAGAAACAAAACAGTAAGAAAACCAATTTTTAATCACCCTAATCCCACCATTCAAATAAAGCCACAGGTAATGTTTTGGTATATACCCTTCTAAACATATTTCTCCATTTGTATATAGATCTGTAACCTGTACCCATGTTAAAATGTGGAGCATGTACATGGTGAAACAGACTACATACACAGAACTTCCATACTCAATGCCTTCAGGAACCAGTATATTTTCGTGGCTTATCTCTAAGAAAGGGGTTCAAGAGAGCTAAAACTGAATTTTTTCTATTGTTCCACCCACCTCTGCAAAAACAAACAAATAAAAAAAGAGGGTATAGGGCTTCCCTGGTGGCGCAGTGGTTGAGAGTCCGCCTGCCGATGCAGGGGACGCAGGTGTGTGCCCCAGTCCAGGAGGATCCCATGTGCCGTGGAGCAGCTGGGCCCGTGAGCCATGGCCACTGAGCCTGTGCATCCGGAGCCTGTGCTCCGCAACGGGAGAGGCCACAACAGTAAGAGGCCCGCGTACCGCAAAAAAAAAAAAAAAAAAAAAGAGGGTGTAGAGAAATATAAACATATAATTAGCCTCTCAGGTAACCTGGCTCTGATTTTTTTGTATCATCATAATACCATACTTCTTGTTCACCGCTTCAGGATTTATAAACCCCTTCCATATAAATTGTAATCCCATGATGCTAGTAGGGAAAAGTTGTTGTTCCCATTTTGCAGGTGAGAAAACTAAGCTCAAGGTCCTGTCGCTGAGAGCAGCAGGTTAGAACAAGAGTCTAGATCTTATGAGAAATGCAGGGCTGCTTTCAAAGTCCATTCTCAAATGTCCATGCTCTTGAAGGTTGTTTTTTGTGTTCATATGGGGACTATCAGTGCACCCTAGAAGACTTTTCAGTCTCCTGTGAAGAAGTAAGTGGATATGAAAAAAGTGAAGCCTGGTAAACACCAGCCTCTCTGGGCTTAAAATTAGTTCTCACAGAGAGCCCCTTCCACTCCACCTGACACTCAAGAATAAAGGCCTATTCCTTCTCTCCATCCCTTCAGTCAGTAATGCCTACCCATCCTGATTCCCCAGCACTGGGGAGTGTTCTTCACCTACACTGTCCCCACGCTGGCAGTAGACAGCATTTTCCACTGTCATTGAATCAGCCAGCCCCTGATCCACACAGCCCATACCTTCTCCTCTCTTCAACTCGCACCCTCCTGAAATCATCAGTGCCTTCTTTTCCCTCTTCCAGTGTCTGAATATTTCAACTCTAGACATTCTACTTTTCTTCAACTTGATCTCCATTTTCTTATTTCTTAATTTCCATATACATCCCATGTATCTTTCCTAGGAAGATAGTTATGACTATGAAAATTTGTAGTCTCTGTAATTAACACATGATACATAATTTTTAAGCACATAAGACTTCTAAAAGTAATAAGTTAATCAATTAAACCATTAGAGAGTATAAAAAATCTTTAAGTTCAAGTGATAAATACTATAATTCTATTTGGCTAGTGTCTTGTTCCCATTATGATAAATAACTGACTGGGGTTTTTAAATAGGTCACTGTGAGGTTAGCTTCTATTTGACAAGTTGATAAGAGTGTGTTTTCTGTGTAAAAGTTAGTGAGTTTTAAAATGTCAATTTTCTATGCATATACGTCCAATGCTAGTACATACATAATTTAAAGCATTTTAAAGTATTCAAGATTGATCTAAGACCTATACTGCACTAATATTTTAAAAACAACATTTGTCTCCTAACAATCTGGTATGTTATATGACTTGAAATGTGTTACTGTCCTTCAACATTCATATCAGCTGCAAGTGTTTTCAACTATTATTTTATTTTCTCATTTGTCTTTAAGTCTGCAGCATACTGCAAAAATGCCATGGCATCTGAAAACTGTTACAGTAAGCAACCACTATATCAATCAGTTCTCTTATGAGTTCCATTTCACAATTCAACTACAAACTGTTGAATGCAAAGATTTATCTATGCTCAAGAAAACTTAATATTTCTCTGGTTATTACCAAGATAAAGAACTGGAAATATTTTTAAAACACAGGACATGTCTTACAGCAGTTCTGGCTACATATGAACATTCATAGAAATACAAATATCAATTTTTTGAGTTTGTCAAAACAATGATGTATAATGTTGCATTTGCATTAGCCATAAAAATGTGGGTCATGAAAACTCCTGGATAGCAAGGCTTAACAATTTTGGATCCCCAGAACCTTCTTTGGACCCAGACACATAGTAGGTCCAAATAAATGTTTCACAGATTTATTCTTGAAATTACGTACTAGACAAGAATCTGAATGTTTAAATAAGGGCCAGCAAAGTCTGGGTAAAAGAAGTGGACAAATGATAATAACTATGTCTTCAGGAAGTGTCATTTGTAGGATTAATTCCAAGAGTTCATTATTTACATAACTGGACAAAAATTTCATTATTTACATAACTGGGTAAAAATTATGGTGAAAGGGTATTGAAAAGGCAGCAAGGAATTCAGAATTGCACTTCTCATGTGCAGCTTCGTGCTGAACCCTGGGATAGGAGCTTCCTAAGCCCTAACCATGAGGCATTATTGCCTTTCTGAAAAAGCAATTTCTACCATGGCTCAGGGCATTCCCTCAGATGAAGATGCCCTTTTTTTTTTTTTTTTTTTTTGCGGTACGCGGGCCTCTCCCATTGCGGAGCACAGGCTCCGGATGCGCAGGCTCAGTGGCCATGGCTCACGGGCCCAGCCGCTCTGCGGCATGTGGGATCTTCCCGAACTGGGGCACGAACCTGTGTCCCCTGCATCGGCAGGCAGACTCTCAACCACTGTGCCACCAGGGAAGCCCTGAAGATGCCCTCTTGCTCCTTAAGGCAGAAGAACTCTTGCCCATCCTCCAAGACACAGCTCCAATGTCACCCTCTCTGCAACCCCTGCCCTAACTCTGGTTCTCATTGGCCCTCACACAGACTGCACCCATTACAGGGGATAATGTTGAGGAAAGCAATACAGCCAAGTGGGAAAACAGGAACATTCTCAAATCCTAGGGCTTGAGCTGGAGGCTGGCCTCACCACTGACTGCCTATGGGACCTTTGACAAGTTACAAATTTATGCACTGGTTTCCCTCTCTGTCAACTAAAACAATAAAGAGTGCTCGCTTTTAAGGAACAAGAGAAATCATGACTGTAAAACTGAAGACTAGCTAATCATACATGCTCTTGCTATTAATTTTCTCCTTCTGTTTCTTCTCCTTCACCAAACCCCAAGCCTCTAGACTATAAGCACACTATATCTGTTTCCTCATATTAAAAAAAAAGCAACAGTTAATAATCGCTTCTGTAGAGACTACAGAGTATTATTTAAAATACAAAATTGGGGGCTTCCCTGGTGGCGCAATGGTTGAGAATCCGCCTGCCAATGCAGGGGACACGGGTTCGAGCCCTGGTCGGGGAAGATCCCACATGCTGTGGAGCAGCTGGGCCCGTGCGCCACAACTACTGAGCCTGCGCTCTAGAGCCCGTGCTCCGCAACAAGAGAAGCCACCGCAATGAGAAGCCCACGCACTGCAACAAAGAGTAGCCCCCGCTCGCCACAACTAGAGAAAGCTCACGCACAGCAACGAACAACCAAGGCAGCCAAAAATAAATAAATTTAAAAACTATATATATATATATATATATATATATATATATATATAAAATTAATTCACAAATTACAATGGCATTAAATAGTTTTAAATATTACACCAATGAAAAGTGACAAAGTGACTGCAATTATATGTCATTAGGATATTAGGTAGCAGATAACTAAGGGTTGAAAAAGCATATGATAAATCTCCAAAGTTTTTTATAAAAGAATGCAAAAGAAAAAACTAAGACTCATGTTATATAGTAAAGATCTGTTGGGGATGCAATCTGAATTTCCTCTAGTACAGATGACCAAAAGCTGTGAAAAATATCTTAGGAAAAGCTCAGTTTTGTTATGTTTCCAACTTCATTTGCATGTCACCTTTTCTACCTTCTTCTACCTTTTCCATCTCACTCCCTGAGCCTTCTACACTTAGCACCATCATGCTACCCTCCAGGCAGGTACTTAAATCATAAGGTGCCTCACCCAAGTCCAGCTGTCCCAATATCTGTATCACCTCTCATCTAAAACTCTTCCACCTTCTGGGTTTCTGGGAAAAAAATACATGACTTTGGGGACATCTAAGCTGTAGTTTTAGATCTCAGTGTTAATTTCTTATCTACAAGATGGAAGGAAGTTTAGCTAGAAAATTTCTAATCTCCATCCTACTTTAAAAAAATATTCAAGGATGTCCACTCTCACCACTAATTTTCAACATAGTTTTGGAAGTCCTAGCCATGGAAATCAGAGAAAAAAAGAAATAAAAAGAATCCAAATTGGAAAAGAAGAAGTAAAACTGTGACTGTTTGCAGATGACATGATATTATACATTGAAAATCCTAAAGATGCCACCAGAAAACTAACAGAGCTAATCAATGAATTTGGTAAAGTTGCAGGATGCAAAATTAATACACAGAAATCTCTTGCATTCCTATACACTAACAACGAAAGATCAGAAAGAGAAATTAAGGAAACAATCCCATTCACCATTGCAACAAAAAAAAATAAAATACTTTGGAATAAACCTACCTAAGGAGGTAAAAGACCTGTACTCAGAAAACTATAAGACACTGATGAAAGTAATCAAAGATGACACAAACAGATGGAGAGCTTTACCATGCTCTTGGATTGGAAGAATCAATATTGTGAAAATGACTATACTGCAATCTACAGATTCAATGCAATCCCTATCAAATTACCAATGACATTTTTCACAGAATTAGAACAAAAAATTTTACAGTTTATTTGGAAACACAAAAGACCCCAAATGGCCAAAGCAATCTTGAGAAAGAAAAACAGAGCTGGAGGAATCAGGCTCCCTGACTTCAGACTGTACTATAAAGCTACAGTAATCAAGATAGTGTGGTACTGGCACAGAAACAGAAATATAGATCAATGCAACAAGATAGAAAGCCCAGAGGTAAACTCAGGCACCTACGGTCACCTAATCTATGACAAAGGAGGCAAGGATATACAATGGAGAAACGACACTCTCTTCAATAAGTGGTGCTGGGAAAACTGGACAGCGACATGTAAAAGAATGAAATTAGAAGGCTCCCTAACACTTTACACAAAAATAAACCTAAATTTAAGACTCGACACTATAAAACTCTTTGAGGAAAACATAGGAAGAACACTCTGACATAAATCACAGGAAGATCCCTTTTGACTCACCTCCTAGAATAATGAAAATAAAAACAAAAATAAACAAATGGGACCTAATTAAACTTAAAAGCTTTTGCACAGCAAAGAAAACCATACAGAGGACAAAAAGACAACCCTCAGAATGGGAGAAAATATTTGCAAATGAAGCAACTGACAAGGGGTTAATCTCCAAAATACACAAACAGCTCATGCAGCTCAATATCCAAAAAACAAACAACCCAATCAAAATATGGGTGGAAGATCTAAATAGACATTTCTCCAAAAAAGATATACAGATGGCCAAGAGGCACATGAAAAGCTGCTCAACATCACTAATTATTAGAGAAATGCAGATCAAAGCTACAATGAGGTATCACCTCACACTAGTCAGAACGGCCATCATCAAAAAATCTACAAACCATAAATGCTGGAGAGGGTGTGGAGAAAAGGGAACCCTCTTGCACTGTTAGTGGGAATGTAAATTGATACAGCCACTATGGAAGACAGTATAGAGGTTCCTTACAAAACTAAAAATAGAACTATCATACGACACAGCAATCCCACTACTGGGCATATACCCTGAGAAAACCATAATTCAAAAAGAGTCATGTACCACAATGTTCATGGCAGCTCTATTTACAATAGCCAGGACATGGAAGCAACCTAAGTGTCGATCGACAGATGAATGGATAAAGAAGATGTGGCATATATATACAATGGAATATTACTCAGCCATAAAAAGAAATGAAATTGAGTTAATTGTAGTGAGGTGGATGGACCTAGAGTCTGTCATACAGAGTGAAGTAAGTCAGAAAGAGAAAAACAAATACTGTTTGCTAACACATATATATGGTATCTAAAAAAAAAAAAAAATGGTTATGAAGAACCTAGGGGCAGGACGGGAATAAAGACACAGACCTACTAGAGAATGTACTTGAGGACACAGCGAGGCAGAAGGGTAAGATGGGACAAAGTGAGAGAATGGCATGGACATATATACACTACCAAATGTAAAATGGATAGCTAGTGGGAAGCAGCCACATAGCACAGGGAGATCAGCTCGGTGCTTTGTGACCACATAGAGGGGTGGGATAGGGAGGGTGGGAGGCAGGGAGACACAAGAGGGAAAGATATGGGGATATATGTACACGTATAGCTGATTCACTTTGTTATACAGCAGAAACTAACACAACATTGTAAAGCAATTATGCTCCAATAACGATTAAAAAAAAAACAACAAAAAACTCCCCTAAAAACAGAACTACCATATGACCCAGCAATCCCACTACTGGGCATATACCATGAGAAAACCATTAATTCAAAAAGACACATGCACCCCAATGTTCAATGCAGCATTATTTAAAATAGCCAGGACATGGAAGCAACCTAAATGTTCACCAACACATGAATGGATGTGGTACATATATACAATGGAATATTACTCTGACATAAAAAGGTACAAATTGGGTCATTTGTAGAGACTTGGATGGACCTAGAGTCTGTCATACAGAGTGAAGTAAGTCAGGAAGAGAAAAAGAAATATCGTATATTAATGCATATATGTGGAATCTAGAAAAATGGTACAGAGGAACCTATTTGCAGGGCAGGAATAGAGACACAGATGTAGAGAACAGACGTGTTGACATGGGGTGGGGGTGGGGGTGGGATGAACTGGGAGACTGGGATGGACGTATATACATGACCATGTGTAAAACAGATAGCTAGTGGGAACCTGCTGTATATTGCAGGGAGCTCAGCTCAGTGCTCTGTGGTGACCTAGATGGGTGGAATGGGGGGAAGGGGAGGGAGGTCCACAAGGGAGGGGATATGTGTCCATATAAATATATATATATATATATATATATATATATATATATATATATATATACGTATAGCTGCTTCACTTCATTGTACAGCAGAAGCTAACACAACATTGTAAAGCAACTATACCCCAATTTAAAAAAATATTCAATAAGCACATCTCAATAAGGTATCTAGAAGAAAATCACTTTGACCAAATTCACACTAAATTATAAATAAAACTATACTATGGACATCTGCTTTTAAGTAGAATCTTTATAGACACATAAAGCTCTGATGAAAGCTATAGAGCTTCTTAAAAAACACACACATCTACACATCCCCACAAAACTGTGTTTATAACTTCAACAACCTCCAACTCTAAACAGGGATCCCAGTAAGAACTACTTCTCTCCTTGGTGCCAGAACTTCAGGAAGTATTAGGGAGATGTTCAAAGAAAAGCTGGGATCTTCCCAAGCTACCTCTCAAATCCTGCCATCCCAAGAGCTGCCTGAACCACAAAAACACATGACTGGCTCTACGTTTTATTATTATTGTAGAATTTCATCAGGATTACAGGCAGGTCTTTGTTATGTCTAACCAATTTGCTTTTTCCACATTTTCCTACCCTACTTCACCCTCTTTCAAAGGCTCAGTAACAGGGTCAGCATCTTAGTAATAATGACAGTCCCTATACTTAAATATAACCCTCTAAGGCCATATTTTCCTTTTTGTCCCCAATGGTTTAGAGGGAACAGCTAAGACTCATTGTTAGCTGTCTTTACCCTCTGGTCAAAGATACCAGTATTGCAATAGAAACAAAAAGTATGGAGAAGGAGGGCATTGTGAAAGGAACACTATTAAATAACTGCAAAAGAATTCCTCTTGGAATACAGACTCTGCTTAATAAGACCTAAGACCATTTTGACAAAAGACATTTATCGTGAAATGTTTATGAAATCCTGTAAGGAAATATTTGTGGAGCTGTGCCAGCATTATAATTTCAGTGATAAATGATCTAAACCCTAAAGTTCTTCTTTCCATCTACCTTGGGGTGTTTTAAAGTACCCGTGGCAAAGTGGCCTGACATTTATTTCCATGATTGTCCAAGTCCCTTTTTGATACCCTTTCCCTTTCATCTTCTCCTTTAAAAAAAAAAAAAAAGATGATGAAGAAAAGAAAAAGTTGTTTGGTAGTCCCAATTAAATTTATGGAGAGAGCCCACCAGGTAAAAACTATCACAACATTTGAAGAAAATTACTCCCTAAAAAGTTGTTTATACAATGTTGAGAAATAAATGGGTTTGTAAAAATAGAGATGATTCTTTTTAAAATTATAATAAAAATGAACATAGCGGAGAAAACAAAGAGTCTAGGATGAAAATTAATGGCACTATTGTTTAAAATAAGAGAATAGAAATAGATTCCATGTTAACCAGGTTTCTTTAAGCTCCTAATTCCATTTAGCTTGGAAAGACAAGGAGAAAGAGAAGATAAAGCTACACATTTAAAACTGACAAAGGGCAGTACTTCTATGCAATTTATAATTAATCTGTGGGACCGTGTGTCAGGAGAATTTATTGAGAAAAATAGTTTACTGCTATTTTATAAGGGTAAGACATTAGAAGAAAAAGTATTGCAATTGAAGTTACACTAGCTAAGAAAATATTATAAAAGCTATTAATCATCGAGATTCAGGTCTCAAGGTGGCTACCAGCTGGATTCAAGGAAAAAAAAAACAAAAAACTGTGAGAGTGGCCAGGTGAATTGTGGGAGTTTTATATCTTCCTCTAGGTATTTCACTTAAGTCACTGCTAAAGAAAAGAACACTAGATGAAATTCTATTTCAGCCTATATTTTATTTATTATGATCTATCTGGTCACCCCTAAAATATCAATAATCATTCTACTATCACCCTCCAAAAACCTCTCCTTTGTTTTAGGAGAAGGAACATTTTCTTTCATTTTCCTACATGCTATTACCTATATGTGTACAAAATGTAAATGCTTTACAAAGTAGTCATGCATTTTACCAGTGGTTCTCAACTTAGAAAGCTTCAAACTGTACTATGTAGTTCTATGCTCAGAAATTCAGATAGAGGTGAGGTGCTGCCTGGCATAAGGATTTTTTTAGTTTCACAGGATTCTAATATGCAGTAAGAGTTTAAAACCACAACATTTAAATAGTGAGTGTAAAAGGAAATAGGACTGCCTTAAGACACCCAAAATGATGGCGTGCACGCACACACACACACACACACACACACACACCCCTCTTATGACTAATATTCTCTAAAAGGAAGGCAAATTATAACTTGTATAATAAATGATTTATCTTTCCTTTTACACACCATATAAATCATTAGATTACTTCTCAGTTACTTTTTAAAAATCTTAAATTCAAATATCTGTAAAGATTTTAAAACCATATAAGTAGATTTTGACACATTATCATTACAGCCTAATTACAAAGCCATGGAATAAGATCCATTTCCTGGAAAACATGAGCAGCTATTATCTATATGTCCTCCTCAACTTTCTCAAACATATTATCATATTGTTCTTAGAATGATGTATTTTTTTAACATCTTAATTGGAGTATAATTGCTTTACGATGGTGTGTTACTTTCTGCTTTATCACAAAGTGAATCAGCTATACATATACATATATCTCCAAATCTCCTCCTTCTGTGTCTCCCTCCCATCCTCCCTATCCCACCCCTCTAGGTGATCACAAAGCACGGAGCTGATCTCCCTATGCTATGAGGCTGCTTCCCACTAGCTATCTATTTTACATTTGGTAGTGTATATATGTACATGCCATTCTCTCATTTCGCCCCAGCTACCCTCCCCCTCTCCGTGTCCTCAAGTCCATTCTCTACATCTGCGGCTTCATTCCTGCCTGCCCCTAGCTTCTTCAGAATCATTTTTTTTAAGACTCCATATATATGTGTTAGCATATGGTATTTGTTGTTTTCTTTCTGACTTACTTCACTCTGTATGACAGTCTCTAGGTCCATCCACCTCACTACAAATAACTCAATTTCGTTTCTTTTTATGGTTGAGTAATATTCCATTGTATATATGTGCCACATCTTCTTTATCCATTCACCTTTCGATGGACACTTAGGTTGCATCCATGTCCTGGCTATTGTAAACAGAGGTGCAATGAACATTGTGGTACATGACCCTTTGTGAATTATGGTTTTCTCAGGGTATATGCCCAGTAGTGGGATTGCTGGGTCGTATGGTAGTTCCATTTCTAGTTTCCTAAGGAACCTCCATACTATTCTCCATAGTGCCTGTATCAGTTTACATTCCCACCAACAGTGCAAGAAGGTTCCCCCTTCTCCACACCCTCTCCATCATCCACTGTCTGTAGACTCCTTGATGATGGCCCCTCTGTCATGAGATGACACCTCATCGTAGTTTTGATTTGCATTTCTCTAACAATCAGCGATGTTGAGCATCCATTCATGTGCTTTTTGGCAATCTGTATTCCTTCTTTGGAGAAATGTCTATTTAGGTCTTCTGCCCATTTCTGGATTGGGTTGTTTGCCTCTTTGATATTGAGCTGCATGAGGTGCTTGTAAATTTTAGAAATTAATCCTTCATCAGTTGCCTCATTTGCAAATACTTTCTCCCATTCTGAGGGTTGTCTTCTCATCTTGTTTACAGTTTCCTTTGCTATGCAAAAGCTTTTAAGTTTCTTTAGGTCCCATTTGTTTATTGTTGTTTTTATTTCCATTTCTCTAAGAGGTTGGTAAAAAGGATCTTGCTGTAATTTATGTCATATAGTGTTCTGTCTATGCTTTCCTCTAAGAGTTTTATAGTGTCTGGCCTTACATTTCGGTCTTTAATCCATTTTGAGTTGATTTTTGTGTATGGTGCTGGGGGGCATTCTAATTTCATTCCTTTACATGTAGCTGTCCAGTTTTCCCAGCACCACTTATTGAAGAGGTCGTCTTTTCTCCATTGTATATTCTTGCCTCCTTTATCGAAAATAAGGTGACCATATGTGCATGGGTTTATCTCTGGGCTCTGTACCTTGTTCCATTGATCTATATTGCTGTTTTTGTGCCAGTACCATACTGTCTTGATTACTATAGCTTTGTCATACAGTCTGAAGTCAGGGAGCCTGATTCCTCCAGCTCCATTTTTCTTTCTCAAGATTGCTTTGGGGCCTCCCTGGTGGCGCAAGTGGTTGAGAGTCCGCCTGCCGATGCAGGGGATACGGGTTCGTGCCCCGGTCTGGGAGGATCCCATATGCCGCGGAGCGGCTGGGCCCATGAGCCATGGCCGCTGAGCCTGCGCGTCCGGAGCCTGCGCATCCGGAGCCTGTGCTCCGCAACGGGGGAGGCCACAACAGTGAGAGGCCCGCATACCGCAAAAAAAAAAAAAAAAAAAAAAAAAAAAGATTGCTTTGGCAATTTGGGGTCTTTTGTGTTTCCACACAAATTCTGAAATTTTTTGTTCTAGTTCTATAATAAATGCCATTGTTAGCTTGACAGGGATTGCACTGAATCTGTAGATTGCTTAGGATAGTATAGTCATTTTCACAATGTTGATTCTTCCAATCCAGGAAAATGGTATATCTTTCCATCTGTTGTATCAGCTTTAATTTCCTTCATCAGTGTCTTACACTTTTCTGCATACAGGTATTTTGTCTCCCGTGGTAGGTTTATTCCTAGGTATTTTATTCTTTTTGTTGCAATGGTAAATGGGAGTGTTTCCTTAATTTCTCATTCAGATTTTGCATCATTAGTGTATAGAAATGCAAGAGATTTCTGTGCATTAATTTTGTATCCTGCTACTTTACCAAATTCATTGATTAGCTCTAGTAGTTTTCTGGTAGCTTCCTTAGGATTCTCTATGTATAGTATCAAGTCATCTGCAAACAGTGACAGCTTTACTTCTTCTTTTCTGATTTTGATTCCTTTTATTTCCTTTTCTTCTCTGATTGCCGTGGCTAGGACTTCCAAAATTATGTTGAATAATAGTGGTGAGAGTGGACAACCTTGTCTTGTTCCTGATCTTAGAGGAAATGGTTTCAGTTTTTCCACCACTGAGAAGGACATTGGCCGTGGGTTTGTCATATGGCTTTTATTATGTTGAGGTAAGTTCCGTCTATGCCTCCTTCCTGGAGGGTTTTTATCACAAATGGGTGTGAATTTTGTCAAAAGCTTTTTCTGCATCTATTGAGATGATCATATGGTTTTTCTCCTTCAGTTTGTTAATCTGCTGTATCACATTGATTGATTTGCATATATTGAGGAATTCTTGCATTCCTGGGATAAACTCCACTTGATCATGGTGTATGATCCTTTTAATGTGCTGCTGGATTCTGTTTGCTAGTATTTTGTTGTGGATTTTTGCATCTATGTTCATCAGTGATACTGGCATGTAGTTTTCTTTCTTTGTGCCATCTTTGTCTGGTTTTGGTATCAGGGTGATGGTGGCCTTGTAGACTGAGTTTGGGAGTGTTCCTCTGTCTGCTATATTTTGGAAGAGTTTGAGAAGAATAGGTGTTAGCTCTTCTCTAAATGTTTGATACCATTTGCCTGTGAAGCCATCTGGTCCTGGACTTCTGTTTGTTGGAAGATTTTTAATCACAGTCTCAATTTCAGTGGTTGTGATTGGTCTGTTTATATTTTCTATTTCTTCCTCGTTCAGTCTCGGAAGGTTGTGCTTTTCTAAGAATTTGTCCATTTTTTCCAGGTTGTCCATTTTATTGCCATATAGTTGCTTATAGTAATCTCTCATGATTCTTTGTATTTCTGCAGTGTCAGTTGTTATTTCTCCTTTTTCATTTCTAATTCTATTGATCTGAGTCTTCTCCCTTTTTTTCTTGATGAGTCTGGCTAATGGTTTATCAATTTTGTTTCTCTTCTCAAAGAAACAGCTTTAATCTTATTGATCTTTGCTATTGTCTCCTTCATTTCTTTTTCATTTATTTCTGATCTGATCTTTATGATTTCTTTCCTTCTGCCAACGTTGGTTTTTGTTTGTTTGTTCTTCTTTCTCTAATTGCTTTAGATGTAAGTTTAGGTTGTTTATTTGAGATATTTCTTCTTTCTTCAGATAGGACTGTATTGCTATAAACTTCCCTCTTCGAACTGCTTTTGCGGCATCCCATAGGTTTTGGGTCGTTGTGTTTTCATTGTCATTTGTTTCTAGGTATTTTTTCATTTTCTCTTTGATTTCTTCAGTGATCTCTTGGTTATTTAGTAGTGTATTGTTTAGCCTCCAAGTGTTTGTATTTTTTACAGATTTTTTTCCTGTAATGGATATCTAGTCTCATAGCATTGTGGTCATAAAAGATACTTGATAGGCTTTCAATTTTCTTAAATATACCAAGGCTTGATTTATGACCCAAGATATGATCTATCCTGGAGAATGTTCCATGAGCACTTGAGAAGGAAGTGTATTCTGTTCTTTTTGGATGGAATGTCCTATAAATATGAATTAAGTCCATCTTGTTTAATGTATCATTTAACACTTGTGTTTCCTTATTTATTTTCATTTGGGATGATCTGTCCATTGGTGAAAGTGGGGTGTTAAAGTCCCCTACTATGATTGTGTTACTGTTGATATCCCCTTTTATGGCTGTTAGCATTTGCCTTATATATTGAGGTGCTCCTAGGTTGGATACATAAATATTTACAATTGTTATATGATCTTGGATTGATCTCTTCATCACTAGGTAGTGTCCTTCTTTGCCTCTTGTAATAGTCTTTCTTTTAAAATCTATTTTGTCTGATATGAGAATTGCTACTGCAGCTTTCTTTTGATTTCCATTTGCATGGAATATCTTTTTCCATCCCCTCACTTTCAGTCTGTATGTGTCCCTAGGTCTGAAGTGGATCTCTTGCAGACAGCATATATATGGGTCTCGTTTTTGTATCCATTCAGCCAGTCTATGTCTTTGGGTTGGACCATTTAATCCATTTATATTTAAGGTAGTTATCAATATGTATGTTCCTATTCCCATTTTCTTAATTGTTTTGCGTTTGTTATTGTAGGTCTTTTCCTTCCCTTGTGTTTCCTGTCTAGAGAAGTTCCTTTAGCATTTGTTGTAAAGTTGGTTTGCTGGTGCTGAATTCTCTTAGCTTTTGCTTGTCTGTAAAGGTTTTAATTTCTCTGTTGAATCTGAATGAGGTCCTTGTTGGGTAGAGTAATCTTGGTTGTAGGATTTTCCCTTTTATCACTTTAAATATGTCCTGCCACTCCCTTCTGGCTTGCAGAGTTTCTGCTGAGATATCAGCTGTTAACCTTATATGGATTCCCTTGTTTGTTATTTGTTGTTTTTCCCTTGCTGCTTTTAATATGTTTTCTTTGTATTTAATTTTTTATAGTTTGATTAATAAGCGTCTTGGCGTGTTTCTCCTTGGATTTATCCTGTATGGGACTCTCTGCGCTTCCTGGACTTGATTGACTATTTCCTTCCCCATATTAGGGAAGTTTTCAACTATAATCACTTCAAATATTTTCTCAGTCCTTTCTTTTTCTTTTCTTCTCCTGGGACCCCTATAATTCGAATGTTCATGCATTTAATGTTGTCCCAGAAGTCTCTGAGACTGTCCTCAATTCTTTTCATTCTTTTTTCTTTAATCTGCTCTGCGGTAGTTATCTCCACTATTTTATCTTCCAGGTCACTTATCCATTCTTCTGCCTCAGTTATTCTGCTATTGATTTCTTCTAGAGAATTTTAAATTTCATGTATTGTGTTGTTCATCATTGTTTGCTTGCTCTTTAGTTCTTCTAGGTCCTTGTTAAACGTTTCTTGTATTTTCTCTATTCTATTTCCAAGATTTTGGATCATCTTGACTATCATTACTCTGAATTCTTTTTCAGGTAGACTGCCTATTTCCTCTTCGTTTGGTCTGTTGGGTTTTTACTTGCTCCTTCATCTGCTGTATGTTTCTCTGTCTTCTCATTTTGCTTAACTTATTGTGTTTGGGGTCTCCTTTTCTCAGGCTGCAGGTTCATAGTTCCCGTCGTTTTTGGTGTCTGCCCCCAGGCCTAAGGTTGGTTCAGTGGGTTGTGTAGGTTTCCTGGTGGAGGGGACTAGTGCCTGTATTCTGGTGGATGAGGCTGGATCTTGTCTTTGTGGTGGGCAGGACCATGTCAGGTGGTGTGCTTTGTGGTGTCTGTGAGCTTAGTATGATTTCAGGCAGCCTCTCTGCTAATGGGTGGTGTTGTGTTCCTGTCTTGCTAGCTGTTTGGCCTAGGGTGTCCAGCACTGTAGCTTGCTGTTCATTGACTGGAGCTGGATTTTAGTGTTGGGATGAAGATCTCTGGGAGATCTTCACCGTTTGATATTATGTGGGGCCAGGAGGTCTCTGGTAGACCAACGTCCTGAACTCGGCTCTGCCACCTCAGAGGCACAGGCCTGACACCCGGCCGGAGCACAAAGCCCCTGTTAGCCACATGGCTCAGAAGAAAAAGGAGAAAAAAAAGAAAGAAAGAGAGAGAGAGAGAGAGAGAGAGAGAGAGAGAGAGAGAGAGAGAGAGGAAGGAAGGAAGGAAGGGTAAATAAACTAAAATAAGTGAAATTTTAAAAATTATTAAAAATAAAAGAAACAAAGAAGAGAGCAACCAAGCTAAAAAAACAAGTCCACCAATGATAACAAGCACTAAGAACTATACTAAAAAAAAGAAAGGAGAGAGAAAAAAAGATGGACAGAACCCTAGGATAAATGCTAAAAGCAAAGCTATACAGACAAAAGCACACAAAGAAGCATACACATACAAACTCACAAGAAGAGAAAATGGAAAAATATATATATAACTATATATAAAAAAAAGAAGAGAGCAACAAAATCAATAAACAAATCTACCAATGATGATAAACTCTAAATACTAAACTAAGGTAAACATAAAACCAGAAACAAATTAGATGCAGAAAGCAAACCCCAAGTCTACAGTTGCTCCCAAAGTCCACTGCCTCAATTTTGGGATGATTCATTGTCTATTCAGGTATTCCAGAGATGCAGGGTACACCAAGTTGATTGTGGAGATTTAATCCACTGCTCCTGAGGCTGCTGGGAGAGATTTTCCACTCTCTTCTTTGTTCGCGCAGCTCCTGGGGTTCAGCTTTGGATTTGGCCCATGTCTGCATGTAGGTCACCTCAGGGCACCTGTTCTTCCCTCAGACAGGACAGGGTTAAAGGAGCAGCTGATTCAGGGGCTCTGGCTCACTCAGGCTGGGGGTAGCGAAGGGTACGTAGTGTGGGGTGAGGCTGCAGCGGCTTAGGCTGGCGTGACGTTGCACCAGCCTGAGGCGCGCAGTGTGTTCTCCCGGGTAAGTTGTCCCTGGATCACGGGACCCTGACAGTGGTGGGCTGCACAGGCTCCCAGGAGGGGAGGTGTGGATAGTGACCTGTGCTTGCACACAGGCTTCTTGGTGGCTGCAGCAGCAGCCTGAGTGTCTCATGCCTGTCTCTGGGGTCTGTGCCGATAGCCGTGGCTCGTGTCCACCTCTGGAGCTTGTGTAGGTGGTGCTCTGAATCCCCTCTCCTCATGCACCCCGATACAATGGTCTCTTGCCTCTTAGTCAGTTCCAGAGTTTTTCCCAGACTCCCTCCCAGCTAGCTGTGGCGCACTAGCCCCTTCAGGCTGTGTTCATGCAGCCAACCCCAGTACTCTCCCTGGGATCCAAGCTCTGAAGCCTGAGCCTCAGCTCCCAGCCTCCGCCCGTCCCGATGAGTGAGCAGACAAGCAGACAAGGCTGGTGAATGCTGGTCGGCACCCATCCTCTTTGTGGGAATCTCTCCGCTTTGCCCTCTGCACCCCTGTTGCTGTGCTCTCCTCCATGGCTCCGAAGATTTCCCCCCAGCATGCCCCCCATCTCCATCAGTGAAGGGCTTCCGAGTGTGTGGAAACTTTTCCTCCTTCACGGCTTCCTCCCAGAGGTGCAGGTTCCATCCCTATTCTTTTGTGTCTGTTTTTTCTTTTTTCTTTTGCCCTACCCAGGTACATGGGGAGTTTCCTGCCTTTGGGGAAGTCTGAGGTCTTCTCTCAGCGTTCAGTAGGTGTTATGTAGGAGTTGTTCCACATGTTCATGTATTTCTATTTGTGAGGAGGAAGGTGATCTCCATGTCTTAGTCCTCTGCCACCTTGAAGGTCTCCAGAATTATATCATATTGTTCTTAGATGACACTGTACCTCTATCATAAAGGTACAGTAATAGATAACAACCTGCAGAGTCTTTAAAAGTGATATAATAGCATTACTATGATTAAAGATCTGTCATTTCTTCCATCATAAGGCGTATTTAGAAATTTTATAACCTGAACATTTAATTATTTTCAGGCATAAACTGGACTTACAAGGCCTCAGATGTAAAATTGGGTTTTTATTCCTGTTATAAAGTATTAAAATTATTTCAAAATCTAGATAACTAAAAAAAATAATTGTTTTTTTTTCACTATGGTCTTTCATCAAATGAAAAGGTTTTTTATGATCTCATTTAGAATTTTAAAGGATTACTTAAACCAAACCTGTTTTTATTAAGTTGGACAACTGACCTAAAAAGTTTTAGAGTTCCTTCCTGGAAATTCCTAAGAATAAAAAGGAAACCAATGCCCAGAGATTGACATTTTGAAATATGATCTATAATCACAATTCACACGGTACTGTAGATTGAAATATGATGTATAATTTTAAATCCTCAATTTTTATATCAGATGCATGGACATTTGAAAAAACAAGCTTAAGTTTCCAAATTATCTAAATCAGAGTTGAAAAAGGTCTTTTACAGCAATTCATAGCAGTATATATTGAGGGAAATAAAATAAAGAATATGACAGAGATATAAGACCTAGTGTTTAATGTAAGTTACAGGTCACTTTCACCAAATTTACAGAAATGCAGAATTCTGTCTAAACAAGCTGATACATGGTTCTTCTGCTTGAATACTTCCATAATGCCAAAAGCAAGGACCACAAAAAAACTGTCTATAAGTTCTAAAAACTCTACTAGTAATTATTCTGAAGCATAGAAGAACATGCAAATTATCCATACTATAGCCTGTTAAAAGAAGCATTTCAAATTCCCTTCTCAACTGTTCTAAAACCCCAGAATGTCCCTATAGTTATCCTGCTTTATAGAAAAAGCAAGTGCTACACATATGATCTCATTCTCATGGAACTTTGTGGTACAGTCATATGAGCACAAGCTTGGGAACCAGACAGATCAAAGTTTGACTCATGGTTCCACCCCTGATTTGAAATGTGACTATGGGTGAATTACTTAATTTCACTTTCTCGTATATAAGTGGAAGTTATAATACCTAAGTTATAATACCAACATGAAGTTGTGTTAATGAAATAAGGTGTGTAAAATGAAAGAATGAAATATGCACCACCTCAGTTATTACCAATATTAACATTAATAGGATGAAAGGGTTCATTTTCCTGATTTTATAGACATTACTAAGCCAAAGCTAGATGTGCCACACTGAGGGGCAGGGCTGAATGAGAAAGAATCAAAGAGCCAAGGAGAAGCCACCAGCACTGGGAGCTATCCCTGGTGCTGCTCTCAGACCCGGGGCCCATGGCGTGTCTGGCCCTCTTACCCTTTGTTTCCAACATTCCTCAAACAAACCAAATTCTGATTTCCAATTCTTACTTTGATTTAACATGCTTCTGCTCTCTTGTGTTCCTGACCTTAATTCCTGTTTGCTTCCCCAAGATGTTGATTTGATTATTTTCCCAAATGAAAACACAACCTGACACCAAACTGCTTCATCTGTTGGACATTTTTTGCTTTGAAGTTTTTGACCTAAAGTTATATCTCTTTATCTCTAACCCCACCAATCATGGTTATTAAAGAATGGTCAGTGTCCCTTTTCCCTAGAATTTTTTCAGGAAATCTTAAATATGCTTGTAGCAGTAATTAACAATAATCAGAAGGTTTGAAAAGAACTAAACGTATTGCTAACTCATCCCAGGAAAGTAGTAGCTAAGTACTAGTGCTAGAGCGACAAAAATATGGCTTACAAGTGTAAGCACTACTTCTCTCGTGCCCATGGAAGACATCACTAATCTATCATGGAGTTATTTTTTAATCCTTAATTTGGCCTTAGAGTCCTCAACAATTTCCAAACAGCCATTAAGGGCCAAAGATGGCATGCAAATAGAAACCTATCTCTCATTCCTGAGTTAGTATAAACATGTGGGTTTTGAAGAAGGTTTTGCTTTTTTTCTTTTTAAAGTCTCAGTTGGAACACTGTTAGAGCATATCTTGATGGTCTGAAGAGGGTAGAAGCACCCTTACAATTCACTTACATAGAAAGCAAGTACACTGTTATTAACGAATCAGAGCTTTCTCTTCTAAGACTGGAGGTGTTAGCCTTATGTCCTGGATAAACTCCAACTTAGGTAATTACATTCTGCTTACCTCACACCCCCTGGCAATTTTTTCAAGTGAATCCAGTATTATTCTTCACTTCCTACCCTAACTTGCTGTGCAGTGTTGTGATGAGCTGTTAAACAGCTGCCATGCTTCACTCTATGATGGGGACTGTGCTTCACTGTATAATTTGTAACCATTCACAGTGTGCTTTGGAGTCTTTCACGATGTAAGTGTTACCCTAAAATGCAAGATATCATCATCATTCTAAAGGCACACAGTACAACTGCTTATTTCAGTTAAATTCAGCATAACATATTTAGAAAATACCTTATTTCATGGAAAACCATAAAAGTAGGTTAAAATACGCATGAAACATGCTACAAAGATTATATGAAAAGGTATTTAAAGAAAGCAAACTATTTATCAACTATATGAATATTCTGCCAAAGAAAGGAGTAGTAGGAAGAACAAATGCTTAAGACATTTTTATTTGAAAATACATCTGCCTTCATCAGATGGTAAAAATTCCCCATGTCACCCAAGAAAAACAGTGAAGAGAAAAATTGAACATTAAGTCAATGGGAAATGGAGGAGTGCCAACACCTGGGGAGAAAGAGATCAAGGATAAATACATTTTTAAACATTTTCTTAATTCTCATCAGGACACCCAGGGAATTACACAAATTTGCTATCATTGAAGACACTGAATTTTCACTACGGATTGCCTGAGGACCCTTGTAGACAGGAACGTACATTTTCACAATACTAAAAAGGGTGCAAGCAGAAGGGGCTCCTGCAGGTACATGACCTTTCCACAGATTGTTATTTAGTAGCGATGCTTTTGGTCAGTGGTTCTCAACATTGGCTGTACAGCGGAATAACCTGAGGAACTTTAAGAAAAATGCTAATACCTGGGTTCCAACTCCAAAGACTGATTTCATTGATCTGAACATCAGGAATTTTTTTTAAAGCTCCCCAGGTGATTCTAATGTGCAACCAATGATGAAAACACTGCTTGAGGCTACATCTTACCAACCTGATTATAATTGTCATTTGGCTTTTTTTTTAAAGGGGGGAAAAATCACATTATTTGAGGGCTCACATATCAACATACACTATTGATACAGGACACACAATTAGATCCCAAATACATGTTTCAAGGGGTGATGCTTCATCAGCTGAGAGAGGAAAAGACTTTATCACCTGAGGATGATATTTCTCAAGGGCTGCAATTCTGATGCAATCTTTTTTGTAGTGACAAGAAGAGTTTCAGCCAGAAACAACAATTCTGTATCTAAGACTTTTTAAATTTATAGTTAAATTTAATTTATATTTAGCTCTGGGTATATTATCTGTGCTACAGATTTGTCTTCAGTAAACTATAAAAGCTCATGCTAGCTTTTCCCTGCCACATACATCTGAGCCATACCTTCTCTGTTCAGAAAATAACCAATTACCCATTACCATACCGATGCTTACTTATCTACCTTCAAGTGGAAGTATAGCACCCTCAACCAACCTGCACATTCACGAGATGTAAAAGAAATACCTGCAAGCAGGAGCAGAAACAAGCTTTGAATCAAAGCCAAGGACTCAGCAATTGCATATAATGATGTGAACACTGGATTCTCTGTCTAAAGAGTAAGATGTAGCTCCACCAACTTTTACTGATTATAACAGCCTTATTCCCCAAGTGTTAACCCCTGAAAAATAGCTGTAAAGAAAACATAATAAAGACAGACCAAAGAAGAATAAAAAATAAACAGAACAGGTAAAAAATACCTATAAGCAAGCAGGAAAGGGTGCTGGATAGCCCGAGTACTTTAAATGTCATAACTAAGGACTTACATTTTATAAAGTTATTTTAGTGAACTAAGTTAGTTATGAGAATAGATGGAAAAAAACATCAACTCAACATTATAGCGGTGTGTGGATTATCCACAGGAGAGCAAATTAAACTTTATATTCTTTAATAATCACCAAAAGCACCAGAAATTGAGGTAGCAACACAAAGAGGTCAATTCAGATGCCTGTGAGTGGCAACTAAAACTGATGAAGTATAACAGAGTAGCCAATCTGATTTTATACAGGGGAAGAGCAGGGAGATGCACACAGAATATATACCCCGTGCTCTGGGTAAAACACTGTATTTATGTTCTCTCTCACTTAACCCTCACTTCAACTCTATGATTTAATGTTAGGGAAACTAAAGATCAGAAAGGGTGACAAAATTTGACCAAGTTGCACATCTAGAAAGTGGCTGAGCCAAGACTGAAACCACCCAGGTGTGACTCACAACTTTATGTTCTTTCCTCTGCACCATGTCCTGCTATAATACATGAGACTCCTCCCCAACCTCCAACTCCCACTGTGATGTCCTCTGAACTAATCCATCAGCTAGCCCCAAGAAGCATCAGCCAGTTACCCAAACAGGACTCAAAGACAAAAGGAGGAGTCATCTGACAGCCCTAAGGAAGAGGCAGGACAAGCATATCACCAAAACTATCACACAATGGACATTTTCAATATCCTCTGGAGAAAGACATGGAGGGGATGCATAGGAAAAGTTTCTAATCATAAAGGGTAAGTAATTTATACAAAATTTACAAAGAGAAGTAAAAAAATTGATAGTTGTGTATAATATTGGTTCATTCAGAATTTTGGATACCAAGTTCCAGAAAAAAGAGATGATCAAAATCATTTTTACGTTCTGAGTATTAAATGCTGGAAACTCTTATTCCTCACTCCCAGAATAAGTTTTTTTTTTTTTTTCCTGCGGTATTTGGGCCTCTCACTGTTGTGGCCTCTCCCGTTGCGGAGCACAGGCCCTGGATGCGCAGGCTCAGCGGCCATGGCTCATGGGCCCAGCCGCTCCACGGCACGTGGGATCCTCCCAGACCAGGGCACGAACCTGTGTCCCCTGCATCGGCAGGCGGACTCTCAACCGCTGCTCCACCAGGGAAGCCCCAAAATAAGTTTTTTTATGAGAAGCCCAGTTCCTCTAAGATATTTCCGCATAACATTTACTCCTGATGAAACTGCTCTATGTTATCGATGCTGATTAAACCTATCCTACTACTATCACTAACACAATGAACAACCCTGGTCGCACATTTCTAACCATCTCATGAGTTTTTGCAAGTGGTGTCCAAATTGTGACTGTGTTGCTATCTATACCTTCAGGTAAAAACCTCTCTGCTGCAGTTTTCTCAGCTATTAAATGAAGGAATTGGACTAGAAGATTTCTAAAGTTTCTATTTCTTAGATACTCTTCCAGTTCTGGAAAGTTCTAGTTCTATTTTTTCATAAAAATATCAACTGCCTAAAACTGAAAACAAATTTGTCCACAATAGAAATGTGGTTGACATTTTTCTCTGATTTTTCTATTTCAGTTAACAGCCCAATAATTTTAAAACCTATGAATTTTTTTCGTTCATTCTCTCCCTTGTCTTCTATTTTCAACGGAACTCATCACTTAATCCTGGATATTCTACTTTCCCATTGTCTCTTGCTTATGTCCTTTCAAATCCATTCTCACGGGCTGAGACAGAAGCTCCCTCTTCAATTAGTGGAAAATAATTATAACAAGTAATTTCAGATTCGGTATTCCAAAATGAGTTTTGGTATTATAACATGAAATGTAGTAGCTTTGAATAGACCCTCCCTCTCTGTACAGAATCACTTGGTCTGCTCAGGACATCAGTTGATACTTAATAGAGCAGATGTACACAGGGTTGGACTGAGATGGGTGTTGCAAACAGATAAATCAGTTCTCTACATGTAAATTAATTTACAGTTGCCAGCCATATCCATGAACTTAGACTTAGCTGATGGGAGGAAGCACTGGACTGGAGATTGAATTTTGAACAAGGAAGATATTTCTATGGATACACAAAAATATACCGTATAGGAGAGAAGAAATGCCAAAGTGATACTTCTTCTCTTGGGACCCACTAAGAACGTACATATGAATTTTAGTGTATGGACAAGGGGGAAATTAAGGAAATAACTTCTACCATTCTCATTTCATGGTGCCTAAGGAACAGCACCAAGATATTTCAGTTTAGAACAATAGGTAAAACTGAAAGAGAGGCAGGTATTTGTGCAACTAATGAGCTTACTTTTAATTAAAGAAAATTATAACTAGATTTCCTATAATAAATTCTCACTATTAGATGTGCTAAATTTTTTTTTAAGTTCCATAGTTAATAGTACAGATACACAAAACTGGAATCATCCAAAACAAAAAGTGACAATTATTAAGAACTAGTTGCATAGAAACACTTATTAATAAAAATAAATTTGTAGGCAACATTGAGCCAAATATAGTAAGAACAAAAACAACCAAACTAAAGGAAAGCTTATAATTTCTAATCACTCAGAGAAGTCTTCTGTAGATAGCAGGTAACAATACAAACCTTATTAGATGTGAGAAAGGTCTGTGATTCACCTCATATTAAGTCAAAAGTACAGAAGACCCACAACACACATGACAAGAGTACACACATAAAATATTACTTGGATATAATATTCTTAGCAATACTTCTAAGTAGAATTTTGGTACTCAGTCCAGCATGGTAAAGATAGGTCAGTACTAGAGCAAGCAACGTTGGCTTAAAAAAAAGGCGGCAGGCGGGGAGGGGGTGGGGTTGAAAAGCAAAATCATCTGATGTTCCTAAAATTACTGAAGCAATACTGGACCACAACTCGGGGCACAGTTCTGGCTCTACAGAAAATTAAAGAAATTATGTATAGGTTAATGAAAGCACTAAAGACATGGTGAGGACACATAAATTAAAGCCAATTAACAACTACCATTTATTTAAGGCTCATTGTGCCTCAAGCATTTCACAAGTACCTTACATACAGTACCTCATTTAACTCTCACAGCAACCCAGTGAGACTGCTAATACTCCCCCTGTTTTACAGATGAGAGAAAATAAATGAGGTGGGAGAGGTCAAACAACTTTCTCAACATCAGCCAGCTGGTTAGCAGAAGAGGTGGTACTAGGACATAGCTCTGATATCAAAGTCAATTTTCTTAGGCACTATGCCACACATCATCATACAGTACTTGATCTCAGGATTCCTTGTCCAAAGGAACTGAAAGTGATTTAGTTATTGAACTCTGAGAAGACAAAGGGAAAATTAAGTCAATAAACTCCTGCTTATCCAGAAATGAAAGAGATCAGGAGATCTGATGTTTACAAATTCTGCACCTGGTTTTCATAAGACAGTAACAAATGACAAGAAATAGATAATATCTTGGACTTATCAAAAATAAACTTGACCTGTATCAAGTATGTCAAAGGAAGGAGCAAAACATCTAGAAAAGTGGGTCAATGTAACAAATCACACAAGGTTCTAAATGATGACACAGAGGTAAGAGAGGATACTTCCTGCTGGTCAGCTCCATCTAAATGACCCGCCAACATCTCCAGCTCAACATATAACACTCTGAATTCACCATCTTCGGATAAGCAATCTATTTCTCAATTCCAGCAGAATGGATATTCTCCCAGTCACTATGGTCAATACTTCAAGATTATCCCTGACCACTCCTCTATCAAGTAAGTTACCCCACCAACTTGCCAAGTCTACAACCAGTGTAATTATGTGTATTTCCTCCTTTTCATCCATAAGCTGCCTCCCTAGTTCATCTTTAATAATGTATTCTAGTAGTTTTTTGTTTCTCTGCTTCCTGTTTCTTACCCCATTGATATTCATTTGTCAATATCAAATTCCCCATTTTATAATCTAGCCATGGCTCGCAAATGCTTATAGGCTAAAGTCCAAATTCCTTGGCCTTAATTCCCATTTCTAGTCTTACCACCTACCTCTTCACCCAATTAAGACAAAGGTAGTTATTCTCTTCTAGGTGCAATGATCATTCACTGCCACAAATCTGGTTGCAACTACTCTCTCTCTCTCTTCATAACGTGCCCTCGTACTCACTCTATCTCACCCCCACTTTCCCTCATAGCAAGAAATAACACGGCATTAATGGAAGCAGCATATTGGAGCCAGACAGTTGGGTAGCTACAGGATTTCAGGCAAGCTTAACTTAACTTCTGAACCTCTTTTCTCACTTGCAAAATGAGCATAATAGTACCTAGCTTGCAGGTGGCTGGTAAAGATTGGAAATAATATACATAAAGTGTATGCTCAGAAAAGGCACTGGATAAATGATGCTGATAATTATTATGCCCAAAGCTTAGTCAGTCTTTAATGCCCAGCTCAAATGCCATAAAAAGCACTCAGTTTTTTTTTCTACCTTATACTTGGAGTCACCTGACTATGTCTATCATTTCTACAAAGCTCTTACAATTAAGGATCTTGTCTTATACATCCTTATTTCCCAGAATACCTTGTATTTACCACACAGGCTTTTTTTAATTATTAAAAGCCACAATTTATTGATCTCCAGAGAATGTGCCCTTCCAATATCCAGATATTTGTTTCTGACATTTAGGATTAGAGTTTCTGGAATTAAGTTACTAGGAAGGATGTAGTAATAAACAGAATATTGCTTGGCGATTGTGGAATCAGAGCAAAGGGAGTTGGATTAGTAGAGATGATATCTTAATGATGCCATGGTAAATTCTGGTGAATTTTCTCTGCTCTTCAAGAGAGTGTACTTCTGTTGTGACTCATCTTCTAGATACAGCATCTCTTTTCCTTTGCTCCTGGTTCTTGAATCTTGTTTCCATGTACTCTACATTTCATGCAGATTGCAGCCCTTCTGTTAACACATTCTTTTGTTAAGCCATTGCTGTCTTTTCCAGTCAATCATATTTTTCCTGTAGTTAAGTGCCCAGTAAGACTGGTTGGACTTGGGGGCTCTAAACGTCTCTCAACCATCCACTTTTAGATGATATTTCAAGGTGAGCTCTGTTCACAGATGACCAATCTCATGGTAATAATCTGCCATACTCTTGAGCCTATAATATACTACCAGGCTCATTAACCCTTTAAGTTCGCAGACTGTGTATTATTATACCCATTTCAGAGGTAAGCAAATAGCAAGCTTTTAATAAACGATGGGTGAACAATGGGATGAATAAAATCTCAAAGAATTAAATTACTGTTAAGTATATTTTATTGTATCTAATTACTTTGAAGCACATTTTTAAAGAATTTCCTATATAATAAAGTTTTTTATCTGGAATTTCTTAGGGAATAAGCCATTCTGGGTGAGAGATTATTCCGGTAGCTTACTGTTGAATGGTACATTCCAAGCTGTTTATTTTTTAATGGAAAGTTTTCTAAAACACCCCCAACATTCTTTACAAAACACTGAACTAAAATGACTTCTGTACCCACTCACCATTCCACACGCCAGTACCACAAGGAATGCGTATGCCAGGCAGATGTGGACAGCGGCACATGTGACTTTTTCTCTTGCGTACTCACACTGCTAAAGTATTGCATTTGGCTGGTGTGATGGGGACTGACAAGATATAAGACAGTCCCTACCTTTATTTGAATTAGTAGTAAACTTCAGATCCTCAGGTATTCTATAAAATTACTAGGGTTTTCAGAATTTTGTTCCCCCTTACTTTTCAGCTTGGAGTCATACTGAACGGGCGACCTGTCAAAAATCCTGTCAACTGAAAACCACAATGGTGATGATGGGAATCATAATAAAACCACTAACATTTATGTAACACTTACTGGGTTGTAGGCACTGAGCTCAGTCACCATATGGTAGTAATTATTTCCCTCCTCCTAATAAGCCAAAGATGCAGGTACTATTTCAATTTCCATTTTACAGACGGTAAAACTGAAGCTCCGGGAGGTTAAGTAATGTATTCTAGGCTGAACAGTGGTAGCAAGTGGTAAGAAGCCAAATGAGAATCCCAGTACACCATACTGCTGACTCCCATCTTTTATTCAGCACTACCCAGAATGGAATGATTTGAACAAGTGATTTTTAGAAAGATAACCAAAGTTTGATCCTTTAAACATCAAAGTCATTTACTTGAAATCTTTCTAAATAATATGCATTGCATATAGCCCTCCTGTAATAAACAAGAGTATATAACGTAACTCGCTCTTGCCTTGATGGCTTTACACTAATGATCGTTCATTGTTCTATAGGGAAGCTTGGCGATGCCCTTTGAGCCTGAAGAGGGAAAGAAAGCCTAAGCAGACCTTTTGCTGTGGTTTGAGTTTGTCGCATGACATTCATCTCCATTTTGCAACAGCCCTGCTCCATGACTCCCTTTGGGTTGATGAGGCAGTCCCTGAGAACATTCTTAGATTTTTAGTTATTTCTCTACCCTGTGATCTGTGACCTTTACTTCTGACCTCCCAAATATCTTAGGACAGGACTACGAGGACCTGAAAAAATGTACATCAAATCTCTGATGTAAAATCAACTCAAATGTTCTCTATACGTGAGGAGAACAGGGGTAAATCATCCTATAACAAAAGGATAGGCTTTTGTTGTTGCTGCTGAATTCAGAGTGCTTTTTTCGGTGAGGCTACTATTATTACCTAAGTTGATGAGAGCAGAAATCTGTTATAATTAGGCATTAACATGGATAATAATTTCTTTAAAAAGTACATTTGAAAAAGCAAAAGTTCGTTCTACGTAACTTCAGACCAACAGAGGGATGGTATATATATGCTGAAACCAAACTCTCTTCTCTTAAGGGGAGTAAGAGGAAGGTGGTTACAATACAATCGCAGCATGAAAGATTTGCATTAGATACAAAGGAGATTCTTGACAGTGAGTGGTGTTAAACATTGGAATGTTTATCAAAAGTTTTTTTTAAAGTACACTGATTCTATAAAAAAAATTTTTTAATGACATTCAAAAGAAACACATTTTTATAGTCATTTTGGAGAACAAAAATAATTGTTAGCAAATATGGAGATGTTTAAATTTATAAAAGCAAAACTCTTCTACTTCAGACCTAGATTAATATTAAAGAAGACAGTACCCACACTTCATTATTTCATAGAGCAAAGGCGGTAGTTTTACTAATACTCTAACACTAATACTTTCTCAAAACATCTGAGAAATATGACCACATGTGGTAAGAAGATTAAGGTGCTTTCTGGCAACCCCCCCCCCAAAAGCAGAACTCTGGACTACAGAAAACAGAAAGTTTTCAGTGGGGAGCCATGGGGGCTGCCTTCTGTCTTATCAATCCACAAGTTCTCAAATTACAGATCTGCTATTGTTTTCTGACACATCTGCTTTGCAATGTAAAATAGTGTTTTCTTTAATAAGAATTCTTCAAAAAGCCCTTAGGCTCCTCGCCTTTGTTTGCACAGCCTGAGAGTTTTCATTTAAAGTTTCCACACTGTTTTTAAAATTCTCCTGTTTTTGTTTCTAAAATAGGCAAAGTCCATAAACCTCTGTTTGGCTTCACATTTTAGCTACATGGAAAAAGGTGGAGAGAAATGTGCAGAGAAATTCTTAAAGTTTCAATAAATGAGATTACTCCAAACGACCAACATTGTTCTCCTCCCTCCTTTGCTGTCAAAAATGTAGGAAGGAGGCAAGCAGAGATGCTCTTCATATAACCCCTCTTCCCAGGAAGTAAAAATCTATGAAATGAGGAAACTCACAGGTAAAATCCACTCTTTTTTACTCTATGGCAACTCTGATAATCCAATATTATGGAAAATAGGAATATATAGATAATGAAATGATCACAGAAACATATGAAATTTTTTCTTAATAATCACAGTGAGGTTGATACTTGATGTTCTGTGTGTTGACTGAATTGGACCTGAAACCCAGATAAGTACATATTTCTCAACCCAAAGTATACATGCTTCAATTAGCTCCAAGTCCAAACTTCAACTCCCAAGGATACAGTATCCATTCATCCCCTCATGAAAAAAAAAATGAATGAATGACTTTTTTTAAGGTCTCCACTGGAAACACATACGTTTGATCTTTTTATGTTAATTGTGTGCAACCATAATAAAAAATTAAACTCATTTTTCACAATACAATGGGACAGAGGAGGCAGGCAAATGACAAACATATACAAGTATCAGGCCTTGACAGCCTGAGCATTTATCTCTCTTCACCTTTAATCCAACTGAATGCTATTTGAAGCAGATGATATCCACTTTGAAGCTCCCTGATGGAATTCCTCCGGAAAACATGATCTTTTTCAAGGATAAGGGATGCCACTTTGTAATTCACTGTATTTCTACAATTCATTCTTATGTGGTCCAATTTGTTGGGGGTGGAGGTTATCTAGTTACATAAAAATCATGGATACGCCCTCAGTACCAAATATTACAAGGGAGACAGATGGAAGAAGTCTGATGCTGTGCAGATGTATGTAATCAGCTACATCCTTATCATCTAATATGATGGATCAGGGACTGTCCTGTAAGACAGGTGTCATGCTATAAGCTAACTTGTAAGGGAAGAGAGTTTGGATAAATGACAAGATACCTAGAAATTGAAAAAATAAAATAGTTTTCTTATACATGAAATAATGGTGTGAGTCTACAGCTGTTTCTTTGACATATTTTTCCTATTCTGCTTCTTTAGGCAAATTTTCAATTTGACTATGAGAATTCTTTCTTAAAATTGTTCATTCTTCCTTAAGTCAAGAAAAGCACGGTCTCTTTTCCATAAGGAGTTAACTGGACTTGGGTTGAGGTTCTATTCTCAGCTCACTGGATAGAAAGCGACAGGGCCAGGATTCACACTATGGCTTTCGGCTCCACAGACAGTTCTCCATTAGGACGCTGGACAAATATATTTTAATTGCTCATTCCTTTTCAGGTGTCCTCTTTTTCAAAACTTCAATCTTTTGAAAGTCTGCTTTCTAAGACCTGTGTTCTTTCTTTCATAACATTACCATGTCATGTTCCCTTTCACTCAACATCGCCATCAATTCTCTTTTATAAATCATTTGTTCTTCACTGGCCAAAATCACATACCAGGGTCCAAAACCTCTCTTTTCAGGACAGGCAGTGTAGAAAGACTTTTAAGAGGTTGGGTTCTAAAATAGGGTAAAAAAATGTGTTTGATTTCTACCTATACCTTTACTATCTGTATGAGTGTAGGCAAAAAGCTACTTACATTTGTATGGCTGGGTTTCTTCAACTATAAATGGAAAATATCTTTTAGAATTGTTGGAAGAATAAAATGCTAAAATATGTATAATATGCTTAGCATAATGCTGGGCGAAAATAAGACTCAGGAAGGTTAGCTGTTATGGTTAGCTCTACCTTCTAAAGATGACACTGTCAGAAAGCAAGTTGCAAATTCCTCAGATGTTCTGATTTCATAAGACTGAGACCTGTGCAAAGGTCTGGATATATAAAATTCCCTAGTTCTACTAGGCTTTGCCTTTATGACAGTTGCATGATCTAGAGTAGGAAAATATTGGCTTCCTCTAGTCAACATCTAGCTCAGTAAGCTGCAGAATTGCTCCCTTTTTTCCTCTCCATCACACACCATCAGCACCATGGAGCTCTATGTGAAATTTGCCCTCTTGAAATGCACAGTAAAAATTCCTTCATTTTCAATCTAATCTATATCCTTTAACACAGAATAGTCATCCTCTTCAGTACATTCCAGTTGTGAGTCTCATCCCACTAAGTCTTGAGATCACATTTATATTTTGGTATGCTGCAAGCTGAATATCTGTATTTCTTCAAAATTCATATGTTGAAATCCTGACTCCCAATATAATGCTTTTAAGAGATGGGTGCTTTGGGAGGTGATTAGGTCATGAGGGTGGAGCCCTCATGAATGGGATTAGTGCCCTTATGAAAGACAGCTCAGAGAGCTCCCTTGCCCTTTGTACCACATAAGGACACAGTGGGAAGACAGCCATCTGTGAATCAGAAGGCAGGCCTTCACCAGACATCAAATCTGCCAGAGCCTTGATCTTAGACTTCCCAGCCTCCAGAACTGTGAGAAATAAATTTCTGTTGTTTATTAGCCCCCCACCAATCTATGGTATTTTCTTATAGCAGACTAAAAGGACTAAGACATGGTATTAATATTATAAAATCTGTTTTGTTGACTACCGATCATCTATCTGGCAGGCTTGGATGCCTTCAGTGCTGAAGGAGCCAATATATATACACCCTAGCAGCAAACGGAGATATGGTACATGAAAAGGCTCCAGTCAGAAAAATCCAAAAAAGGTGTCTTACTGAAATGTTCCCTGGTCACCTAAGCTTACAGACATTGCAACTGCATGAAAAAGGGTTAGATGTTTATTATCTTCCTTTAGGTGAACATGGTTCATGTACATCCTAGAGTAAGACATGACATTTAGCTCCATTTGCTGTCATTTATAATTTCTGCCAGAAGTGGGTTATGAATTTCCCTATATTCTTAAAGAGAATTTACTAGCTACTATTTAATCTTTCTTAATAAATCACAGTTATCCATTTGATGTACAAGCTATACAATCATGGAGGAATGTCTGCAGGGGTTCATCCATGTGCAGAGTTGCCTGTACTGCCCTCGAATGGCTCCAGGCTGCCATGCTTTTTCACTTCTCATATATTTTTTTAAACAGTTTATCTCTCTCCTCCCTTGTTGTCAAGCTGTCAGTCAGCTGTCACTTTTCACTGCTGTCAGTGAGCCTGCCTTTATCGCACCCCCAATTTGATGCTGCTAATCTGCTGTCAGCTGAAAAATCAGATAATCAAGACCTCTGAAACTGCATTCACAATAAGTGGTGAGCTGAGCACCAGATGGAGATTTTGAGATAGGAGTTCCAGTTTCTGCTCTGTCTATATCTAGCTGTGTGATTACCAGAAGACACTTAACTTCTCTGGGTCTTGGTGCCTTCATCTTTAAAATATGGAGCAGAGCCTCTCTCTCTGTGTGTGTGTGTGTCTGTGAGTGTGTGTGTGTGAGTGTGAGAGAGGGAGAGGGAGAGAGGGAGAGAGAGAGAGAGAGCGAAAGAGAAAGAGAAAGAGAAAGAAAAAGAGATCTCACCTAGACTTGAAGGCTGTTTCTCTCCCTACCAGAAAAAAACATATGAAACTTTTTTGTGAGTTAACAGGATGCAGGGTGGGGCACCACTGACCCTTTAATTGTTGAATTCAAGGATAATTTTAGTCATCACTTTATTTAACCTCATGCCTCTGAATTCACTACCAATCATCTCCTTAAAACTCTCTTCCCTTTATTCCATAGGATAATTCTCTCATTGATGACCTCCTGACTCTTTTATCTTTTCTTCTCATTTCAATCCTGGGCTCTTCCTCCACTAACCCCTTATGGGTCAAGAGTGGGAAAGGCCAGTCCAAAGCTAAAGATCAGGGTCATAATGAGAAACTGGCAATATGCCTGAGAAGCAGCACCTGTGTCCTGGAAGCCAACTTGAAGACTGTGTCACGGTGTGCCCAATGCTGCTGATGTGTGATGTAAGATGAGGACTGAGAACTGACCACAGGATTTAGAGGCATGGAAGTCATCAGGGACCTGGACAAAAACAGTCTCAGTGGAGTAGCTTTAAGAAAGAACAATGGGAATGAAATTGGAAACAAGTGTAAACAACTCTTTCAAGAGGTTTTGCTACTAGGAGAAATAAAGAAATGAGGTAGTAGCAGAGAAAGAAGTGGAATCAAGAGAGAATATTTTTAAGATGTAAAACAAATAGCATTTTTTATATGCGAATAGGAACCATCCAGAAAAGAGGCAAACGGATGGCGCAGATCAGAGAAAAAAAATTGCTAGAAAAATAATTTTTAGGTATGCAAGAAGGATGGGCTCCAGCAAAGAAGTGGAAACAGGGCCTTAGTCAGAAGTAAGGTCAATCCATCAATAGTTACAGGTGTGAAGATAAAAAATATGCACCCAGAAGCACATAATTGGGTAGATGTAATGGTGGCAGCATATAGAAATTCTCTTCTGATTGCTTCTATTTTTTTCAGTCATGATCTGAGAAGGAAGACAGAAGATTTGGTATTAAAAGCTTACAAAGAAAGGAAAATGCATGATTAGTTATTTAGAACAGGGGAATTATGGTACACTCGCCATGCAGCACAACAGGTCCATGTGGATTTAGGGGTCATGAATTTAGAGTAGGCTAATAAGTACGGCTGGAGGTTTTCCTCCTAATCAAATATTAAAGAAAAGGTGCAAAAGATTTGAGAGTACACACAAGAAAGGAAGTATGATGACAGAATGTGGAAGTTAAACTGGAGAAAGAAGGAGGAAAATTAGGACAAGAGAAGAATGAACATAAGGAGCTGGCTCCTTACCATCACTGGATGCTAGGTTCTGGTGAAGCCAAAAGGCTGCTTGAGTCAGGATGATAAAAGGAATATATAAAGGAACCTCTTTATTTATATTAGGCTGTTCCTTTGGCAGAGTACTTCTTTACTTTCACGTGTTAAAAGAGGGCAAAGGGGAAGACAGTCCTTTATATTCAGGTGGTAATAAATGTGCTAGGTTATAAAACAATGGGGATGAAGGAGTTAATAAGATGAATTAAACTTTATTAAGGTTCTGTTATGTGCCAGGCACTTGGCTGGGCATTTGGCACACATTATTTCATTTAATAGCTACATCATGCCTATGAGGGGATAAGGTAAATATAATCATAACCATTAAAGAACCTAAGCTCAGGGTCATTACACTTGCACAGGTCACAGAGCTAGTAAGTGGTGGTCAAGACTCAAATATGTGCATGACTAACTACAGTATTTAAGAGCTTTCCTACTTCAAAATGTTTTAGTACATATAATGAAATATTTTCAAGTGAATATTCTTTCTTGCTATTTTTCTGGTCTTTGAGAATGAGGCAGTGGAGGGGTGAGGAAGGTAATAGGTACAGCAGGTACTACAAGCCCAATACTGAATTTCTGTATGACAGACATGCTCTGAGTTTTAACAGTTATCAACTTTGTAAATCCTCAAATATTTTGCTGAAATATGGCTTTTCCCCTTCCCTGATTAATATACCTTATATTATATATTATTAGAGCACATTATATTAATAATTTAAGTATATGTTGTGTTTTGTTTTTAAATTAAATTTGAGAGAAAGATAGAAGCGTTCAAAATTTTTTTATGTTTAATCACCTTGGTTATTTTGCCTTTGGAATTACTAAATATTTTTCAACATCTCAACAAAATAATACTCTTTTAAGACTGCAGGCATTAGAATGATTGTCATTCATGCAAAGAATCACTTACTTACACTATATGAGTTTGGGTTGGATAAAGCAAATTACCATTTGAAAATAATTCAAATAACACTCTGGGCTAAGACCTTGCTTATGAATGTTATCTTGGCCACAATATTTTTTAACCTTCTTCCATTTAGCTAGATTTATTCATGGTAATACAGTCCAAATTAATAAACTATTCAATTGCCACAGGTGTATTAAACATAGGATGTTGTAGGACTATATCAGATGCAAGTGAATTTTAAAACATACTATTTATTTGGAATTCTATAGCAGTAATAATTAAGATGTGCTATAACTACCTATTCACTTAAAGATGTGCATTTTGACGATATATTATTATGTGAAAAACTTAAAGCATATCAAAAAATAAGGTTCAAAATATGATCTAAAGCAGCGGTCCCCAACTTTTTGGCACTAGGGACCGGTTTCATGGAAGACAATTTTTCCATGAACTGGGGGATGGTTCAGGCGGTAGGTACTGTGAGCAATGGGGAGCGAGGGGGAGCGGCACGTGAAGCTTCGCCCGCTTGCCCACCACTCACCTCCTGCTGTGCAGCTCGGTTCCTAACAGGCCCAGGGGTTGGGGACCCCTGATCTAAAGTATAAGCTGTGTTCTAGTTAATCACAGATCTAAAGTATAACAATCATATTTTTCAGAAGTTGACATTCTCTCATCACACATATGAAAATTATATATTACAAATACATATTATACACATATTTACATATATATGAAAATCAATTGTGATCTTAGTTTCACTTAGCTTTATAGTTTTCAAAACTGTAAATAAATCATTAAATATTTTTGACAAATGACCTATACTGACAGGAAGATTAGATAGTTAACAGAAAATTTAATCCAAAGTCATAGAGTCTAAATTTTAATACAGTCTCTGACAGTAATCAGCAGTGTGAGCACAAGCCAGTCTGCTTCTCCGGCCTTCTGTTTTCTGAACTCCATAAAGTAAGGATCAGGCAAGTTGTTCTAACTTAAATTTTATGACTCACTAGCTTGATTTGGTATTAGGCAGATTTTTCTTCAATGCAATATTAACTAGTAAGACACTTAAATCAGTATTAGGGGTGTGGAAGAGTGGGTGTCCCCACAGCAAAATCTGGGTGAACTCAGTAAGTCCAGAACATAGAGATTAATGCTGACCTCCTGCATAGCACATGTGGACATTAAATTGTCTCCTGCCTTCATTTCAAGGATGGGGAAGAAACAGCTGTCCCTGAACTCTTTTTAAGGACACAGTCAGTTACAAAACAGCAGCATCCCCAGCTAGTATGAGTCCCACTGAAGTAAACTTTCTATTCACAAGGGGAAAATATTCCTGGTGGTAGTAAAAACAATTTTCCTAGGTTTAATCAAAAGTGAAAAGGAATTCTAGAATGTTCCCTTTGAGCCACATCATCCATTGCTAATTCAGGGTGGGCCCAGCGATAAGGGTAATAAAAAATATCCTTAGTGACTGAGAAAAAGAAATGGCAATTAAGTGCATTTACAACCCAATATAGAAGACCTAACTCTTTACTAAGATAATATAAATAATAAGAAACGGGAGAAGGGGAAAAAAAAAACAGAAAAAACAGCATGGGAAATGAAAGTAATCTAAGCAGTAAAATTTAACACTGATTTACTTAGAAGTTACTATTATACATATAAACCAATGGGCATAAGCTGAATACAAAGGTTGATACCTATGCTTGACAATGACTTCTGTAGCAAAACAACAAATAAAACAGTAAGTGTTAAAAGCCAAAGCACCTTGCTTTGGCAAACAAATAAATAAGAGAAAAGAAAGGAAGAACTCAGTATCAGAATTAACCATTCAGTGACAGGTTGGACACATGATTATTTAAAATCTTTGTAAATCACAGCATGGCGAAATAGAACTTGATTCTCTAACTAATCATGCTTATGCTGAAAATTCAAAATTGGCAAGAACATCACCGATTTTTACGCATTTGGGGAATAATTTATGACACAATATTGAAAATGGAGTTAAACATACTGACCTGCTCACATCAGGAAACCTGATGGGAAAGTAAATAACTTGGCACTTGGGTCTGATGATGCTTTCCAGATCTTTGGGTCTGTGATCAGGAATCAGCTTCATGAATTTTCCAATAGAAGTAAGAAATGACTCCATATTAAAAACCGAGTTGAATACCACCATATCAGCCACCAGGCTGCAAAGGGAAAGGATAAATGCATATGGTGAGCCCACACTTGTTCAGTTACTTTTATAAGCCTAAGACTTCTTTATTAATCAGAGTTTATACTGCACCCTGGGTTTGCAAAGAACTCTGCACTTCCTACCAGTATTTATCAAAATGACTCTAATAGATAAGTTAGTTTCATTAGCATTATATCAAGGGAAGGTAGATTATTGGCATCAGAGAGGAAAGGCAGGAGAGGACTTAAGTGATTTAATGGGATCCTATGACGCTTCAAACCAAAGTATTGGGTTGGCCAAAAAAGTCCGTTTGGTGTTTTCCGTAAGATGGCTCCAGTAGCACTTTAGTTGTCTTCAACTTAATAATTTTGTTAGATTGCATTGTGACAGCTGTCATATCAGCGTGCCTTTAAAAAAAAAAAATCAAAATTGGTGAATTTCTGTGTAGCCATTTTAATATTGAAGATGGGAGAAAAAAAGCAACATTTTCAGCATATTATGCTTTATTATTTCAAGAAAGGTAAAAACTCAACTGAAACGCAAAAAAAAAAAAAAAAAAAGGTTTGTGTGGTGTATGGAGAAGGTGCTGTGACTGACTGAACATGTCAAAAGTGGTTTGCAAAATTTCGTGCTGCAGATTTCTCGCTGGACGATGTTCCATGGTCCAGTAGACCAGTTGAAGCTGATAGTGATCAAATCGAGACATTAATTAAGAACAATCAATATTACACCATGCAGGAGATAGCTGACATAATCAAAATATCCAAATCAAGCGTTGAAAGTCATTTGCGCCAGCTTGGTTACGTGAATCGGTTTGGTGTTTAGGTTCCATGTAAGTTAAGCGGAAAAAGACCTTGACCGTATTTCTGCGTGCGACTCTCTACTTAAACGTAATGAAAACGTTCCGTTTTTAAAACAAATTGTGATGGGCGATGGAAAGTAGATACTGTACAATAATGTGGAACAGAAGAGATGGTGGGGCAAGGGAAATGAACCACCAACAACCACATCAAAAGCCAGTCTTCATCCAGAGAAGGTGATGTTGTGTATTGGTGGGATTGGAAGGCAGTTCTCTATTGTGAGCTTTTTCTGGAAAACCAAACGATTAATTCCAACAAGTACTGCTCCTAATTAGACCAACTGAAAGCAGCACTCGATGAAAAGCATCCAGAATTAGTCAACAGAAAACGCATAATCTTCCATCAGGATAACGCAAGACCGCGTTTCTTTGATGACCAGGCAAAAACTGTTACAGCTTGACTGGGATCAAGCTGATTCATCTGCCAAATTCACCAGACATTGCACCTTCGGATTTCCATTTATTTCGGTCTTTACAAAATTCTCTTAATGGAAAAAATTTCAATTCCCTGGAAGACTCTAAAAGGCACCTGCAACAGTTCTATGCTCAAAAAGATAAAAAGCTTTGGGAAGACGGAATTATGAAGCTGCCTGAAAGACGGCAGAAGGTAGTGGAACAAAACAGTGAATATGTTGTTCAATAAAGTTCTTGGTGAAAATGAAAAATATGTCTTTCATTTTTACTTTAAAAACCGAAGGAACCTTTTGGCCAACCCAATGTATTTTTCCACAACGCCAGGAATTTTCAATATTATCACCAAGTACAGGAGGACCTTTTTCTCTGTGGCCCTATTACCCATGTTGGGTCTCTATGTCAGTGATGTACTTCGTTTTACACCACAGTACTGAGAACAGAACACTTGCCATACTTTTCACTGCCTTCAAGGAGATTAATCCAGATAAAGCTATTTCATACTAAGAGCATACCTTCATAACATGTGGTTAAAGTCTATTTCTCATTTTAACCCTTGCTTCAAGAAACTGTTACGTTTTTTAAAGTTCTGAGACTACACAGGAAGGATTATATAGAAACTCTACAAATAACTTATTTTTTTATTATATTAGATTTGGAGTAGTCAGAGAAATAGAAGAAATTGGTAAAAATGGATCCAGAAATCCATACCACTAGGTCCTACTGATTACATAATGTATTAAAAAGGACCACAACACCACGGACCTTCAGAATTAAATGAAAGAAATACAATATTGGCTGTTGCTTTTGATGCAAAGGCTGTGATCCTCTCCTTAGTATTTTTTTATTAAAAATAATCTAAAATACATAGTTAGAAGGAAATGTAAAAACAAAGTTTATGTGTCATTAATATGTTAGTAGTTTCCAAATTTGCCTACAACATTTTCTTGGAAACCAGTGAACACAAATGATAACTATGGGTGAGCTGGATAAACAGGAATATGTACTATGTTCCCTTTATGAGTCAAAAAACCATTTTAATAAATCATTGTTTTGTTTTTTAAAATAACCCTCTTTGCTTTAAGCCATGATTCAGTGTCTCAGTGTCACTGGATCTCAATAAAATGCATATAAATGCTTTGATAAGAAGGTATACAAGATCAAATAGAAAAAGCAGTTAGTTTTATTTCACCCTGTAAAGAACATCAAGGAAACTGAAAAGAAGACATGCAAGCCCACAAGACTGTAAAACACAAATGAATAAACAGAGCTTATAGAGCAGGAATACCACAGCAAGTCCTCAGTTTAATTCACATTTACTGAGACAGTCAAAGTTTCTATTATCAATACATAGTGGAATGAAAAACTAACAAAAGGAATGTTGACCTGCCACCCCTATCTGCCCCTCACTCCTGCAAAATTGTTTTCCCATACAAGTATTTTTTTTTTTAGTTGCAACCTAGTGCAAACTTGGGATTAGCAGTGATTACAACATGGATAATACAAGAGAGTGTCACAGAAGTGCTGACACAATACCAAGCAATAAGAAAGCCAATATAATAATATACCAAAAGTTGAAGGATGTTTTACAGCTAGTCTGTTTTCACCATATATCACATATCGTAATAGTGACCCACAGGTCATAATACATAGTTATGGCATGTGTTCATCAGTCAGAGGGTTAGTGAAACCTCTATTTAAGGTGAGTGCTTATGTCAGTCATCTCTGAAGTCCTTAACTGTCACACAGTCAAGAAAGAAACCTGACAGTGCCAACAAAAGCAGAAGTCAGCAAGAAAACTAAAGAAACATTTTAGGAAGCTGGAGTCATACTCTTCAAACTGAATCTGAACAGGACTGCTTTCTGACACTCTTATTTTTCCTCTGGACGACTGCAAGCCAGTTTTTTTCTCATTAAGAGTCCCACCAATGATCAAGCCCACTTCTTTCTCTCCAAGCTCGTCTATCAGTTTACGTTCTTGAGAAGAGCAATGCTGAAAAATTATATATAAGCTTTTATAGTTTCATTCCCTTTGAGCAAAACGATCTTTTCTGAAACAGAGAGATGAGGGGTAGTGAGCTAAAAATTTTTTTAGCTATCTGCCCTCAAACGGCATTCAACTCAACTACTTATATTCTTAAAAACAAAGTTTATGCCAAATAAAAGTTCCAAGATAGTTTACAGAAATATCCTTTTTCATGCATTTCCTCTCTGATATGAGTGGGTGTAACTTCCATTAACTTTAAAGCCACCCATAAAGGGAAAAATAGACTTAATTTTTTTCCCCAGTTATTTCTCACGGGTAATAAACACACACTATCTGAGGAAAAGAATGATGCTAATTCAAGAAACCAAAAGAATATTACAAATGTTTTCCATATTGCTAAAGCACAAAATGATTTTATTTTTGTTTTTAAAACATATTTTCCTCCTCTGTTTCAATATACAATAAAGAATTTTAATTTTATTATGAAATTTTAAAACAGTTGCTTTTTTTTATGAGACATTTGATGTGAAGCAGCTCCACTCTATTTTGATAGCACTGCTACTTCATTTGAAGCAGCTTGTAAAAATGATTGCAGGAAAACATTTACAAAATGCTCAAAACACAGAAGCATTACCATCTAGCTGTTTTTCTATGTCAGTGAAACTATGGAATATACTTGCAAAAGAGCTGGGAGTCTGTTTAAACACATCATCAATCCCAGTTGCTAATAACTATTAAAAAAGGTGAGTAGGGGCTTCCCTGGTGGCGCAGTGGTTGAGAGTCCACCTGCCGATGCAGGGGACGTGGGTTCGTGCCCTGGTCCGGGAGGATCCCACATGCCGCGAAGCGGCTGGGCCGTGAGCCATGGCCGCTGAGCCTGCACGTCCGGAGCCTGTGCTCCGCAACAGGAGAGGCCACAACAGTGAGAGGCCTGCGTACCGCAAAAAAAAAAAAAAAAAGGTGAGTAAACTGAACTCAATCACTGCCAAACTGACTCCCTTTGAGTGTTGCAGTTATGTGGATGGGATCCAATAGCAAAGCTGTTTCAGAGTTGTTATTAACTTCTTTCATTAACTAAGCTTCAGGGGATACACTTTGTTGAAGTAACAGTAGAGAAGGACCATCACCTTTGAAATGTCATGGTATTTTAAGGCTATGCAGTTTCAGAAGACTCAAGAGGGGAAAAAAACCCTCCTAAAGATTCATTTTCCATAGTTTTCTCTTACAAACAATAAGGGAAAAAAAGGACAAAAACCCCTTGCTCCATTATGCTTTAATTTTTGTTTATTCCTCTGTAAATTTCTATTTTGATTTCAGCTGGATACATGGAAAGTAGCTGGTAAATAAAAGTTGACTGTCTTTTTCTAAAAGTATGTCTCACACAGTAGATGATGGAATCAGGGGCTGAGGAAGGTCCCTGTCACCCCTTTGATTCTATTTTGAATGTTGTAGAAAATACAGTTGGATAATTAGTTCAACATTTAGATTGTTACACATATGTATTTTATAAAAGGATTAGCTGTTCTCTTATATGTACATATTGCAGAGGCACAAGTAATTCCTACCATGGAAGGTATGTTTAAACATTTGCTCCTAATTTAAGGTATTTTTAAAATAAGTGTACAGGAGGTCTCCAGATTTAAAAGCTAACTATAAGGAAAAAAGATGGCAAGTGACTAAATATAATGATACAATCTATACCTACCATGAGAGAATTTGGTTGTATCCATATTGGAAATCCCTCTCCTGACATTTCTTGACAGGATATACCAATTGGTTCTCATGGAAGTACAGAATCTTTTTCAATTTCCCAAGGTCAGGCCGAAGGGCAGCCAGTTCAGTCAGGTTAAGCACTGAGCTTGCGAAGAGAATCCTAGGAAACAAGGAAATTAGGGTTACCACCCCGAGCATACTTGAAGTGGGCATCCTGTACCTTCTCTCCTCTTTCTTCACCCTACCCCAAGGAAAACATATCCCCCATAGGGACACATCAAGAGTTAAGCCTTAATACCATGTAGCAGCATTCTAAGTTTTGATCTCTTAAAAAGCAGCTGCTAAGAACTATAAAAGCCCTGAATCTCATCGGTCTTCTCAGCTCAGTTACTGAGAGATGCAAAAAAAAAAAAAAAAAAAAAAAAGCTGGATGGATTTTATTGAAAAAAGCCTAGAAAAGCTCCATCTGAAGGACAAATGGAACAAAGATAAGGCTGACTGGGGAATACTTTGCTTGCCAGTTTCATTACACTTTACTTCTTTATGCAACCAACTACTGAAATTCAATATATGAGCAGGAATGGCACGTGTTTGTGTTATGACATAAACCCTTTTGATTTATGCAATAGACTTATCTAGTGAGGGCTTTTTCTCTTGGCATGTTTTCTTATGCCCCCCTTTTAAATATTCTGCAATATTTGTGGGGTTTTTTCTTTTATATTTTCTTCTCGATTACTGGACTGCTAATGGCACCATATGTACACTCTGTAATATCCCTTATATAAAACATAAATTTTAAAAATGAAGAAAGCCTTGTTACTTGTCTTTGGGGGGAAAAAAGGAAACTGAAAGTCTACCTATCCATGGTTATAAATGAAATAGTGTCTATTTACTCACTCATTGCACAAACATTTATCATAAATGCCTACTAGGTACCAGGGTCAAGCCAGGAAGAACAGAAAAGATGAACAAGACAGCCTGCAGAATGTATGCTGCCAATAACAGTGGCATGAACAAAGTACTAGAGGAACAAACAGACAACTGTCTGGGACAACCTGGAAATATTTCACTAATGAGGTGGCTAACACATGTGGACACAAAAGAGGGACAAATTACAGTCCCTGAGCAGCTGAGGACATTTAGATGGCACAATTTTGATGGAATGCCACCTTTATTACATAATATAGCATCATTTGACCCTTACAGCTTTAATTCCCATTCTAAAAAATGAGGTCCAAGAAGGTTAAGGGTTTTTCCTAGAATCACACTGGTAGTAAGTGGCAAAGCAGAGATTCCCAGTCTTCTAAGCCTGAAGTACTATTCATTACACCACAGATATGAATTCGTTGTGGACCACTTACATTGCAAACGCTTTTTACTGTACTTAATAAATACAAAATAGCATCCTTGTTATTACCATGATTACAACTACTATAAATTCTCCCTTGCTGACAAGCCAAATGGCTAACTTCAGGTGTTTATATGATCTGCAACACTAGCCTTTCACATAAGAAGAATGATTACATAATAAGTGCATACATCATAAAGAGGAATTCAAGTGTCTTCTTCATGGGCTAAAAAAGGCACATAAGACCAAAAAGCAGCCACCTCTCTAAACTCACATTGCTGTATTAATGTTATGGTTTATTGCTTTAAAGTAAAAAAATCTTATCAAGGAGATGCATTTTTAAAAATTGTCTATTTGTACTCAACTAAAGCAAATAGAAAATTCATGTTCAGAAAATGTCCTCTATTTTTTCCAAAAATATTCCCACCACCACCACTAAGTAAAAGCTTTTCTAAAATTTAGATTGAAAATTCTGAAATATGAAGATACCTGCTTATCTACAAATCTGATCTTTAGTAGAGAGAACAATAAAATTTAATCTCAGTCAATCTATATTTTCCTTAAAAGAAAACGGATGGCAACTTGTGGATCAAGTTGAGTAATACACCCGGCTCTATTCCCACTCCCCAGTCCCAACATACAAACTACTGCAAACAATGACTCATTGTTAATCATTAAGACCTGAGCAAACCCAATGTTTTTCACACACAAGGAAGAAAAACTCATTAACTGCAGCTTCCATCTATTTATTAATTATAAAAAATCATACCCTTATAATGGAGAAATTTGGTAGACATCAACTTACCCAAGTGACCAAACTTAATATGAACAATAATGGGCCAAAGGGATATCATGTATTTCCCAATGTGATACACTGAGAAAGACAGAGATCACCAATTCCTGACAAAAATGCTTGATCTGAATTTGGTCATGAGGAAATAGCCAGACAAATATTCTGCAAAATAAATGGGCTGGATCTCCAAAAAATGTCAAGGTCATAAAAGGAAAAAAATCTAGAGTAAAGGGAAATAAAAAGACCCCCAAACAAAATGCAATGTGTGATACTTGATGGGATACTGAATGGGGAAAAAAAAAAAAAAACAGCTGTAGAAGATGTAAGAACAACAGGGAAACTCTGAATATAAAATTGTAAAGTTTTATCAATCTTAAATTGAAGTGTATTGATTTTACTGCAATTATGTAGGAGAATATCCTCATTCTTAGGAGACAGGTGTTGAATTATTAACATGTGAAGCATAATGATGTCTGCAACTAATTCTTAAATAGTTTGGCCCAAAGGCCACTAAAAACAAATATTCAAATATTCATAGATAGAAATAAATGTGCAAAATGTTAACAATTGATTAATCTAAATAAATGATATATTGTCACTCACTGATCTAGTCTTGCAAATTTTTAAGTTATACATTTATAAAACTACAAATTTGGGAGGATATTCATTAAATGGCAATAAGTAGAAGGGAAAAATATGCCACATTCCATAAACAGTAAACCCATCATATATGTATTTCTAGTCAGACTCCAATTGTTCATTTCCTCCAAGAGAACTATCCTCAGGGTGGAACATCTGCAGCAAATGTTTAACTAAGGCAAGCCCTTCACTCTCCTCCTACCACATACTGCCTCTCCTTACCCTACCTACCAGCTGATCCATAATCAAGGAATCCAAATCTAAAATTGAGACTTCCAAATAAAAGCTCTCAAACGAGAGAATGCAATACATTCAGAAGTAAAATGGCAATGATTTTCATAATATTACCCCTTTGGGACTCCCCACACCAACACTTCCTTCAGTTTGTTCAGTCATTAACAGGAAACTCATTTTATTTTTATAACTAATCTCGAAATAGCGCTCACTACTTCTAAACTGTGGGAATTATCTCCAACATAGGTAAAACATTTCTCTTTGCTTTTTTGCTTGTAAAATGGAAGTTAAATTAGACAATAAGCAACTCCTCAAATATTCAGCTCAATGACACCTAAAAAGAAGTCATGAAGATGCCCACAAAAGAAATGCGGGTAAGATTCATAGGCCATATTTTCTTTGCCGTCCTCCATCAATTAAAAAAAAGTGTATAATACAATGAATGACATCACTCAATCAGCAGCTAATCCCTAGGTTCCCAATGTTCATCTTGCCTCAGGTATTATTTAAGCAATAAATCCTAACAAGGTGAGCTTTACCATCCCACACTGTGTCTCTGGCAGGAAAGGGCACAAGGTGAAAGCAAAAACCACTAGGAACAAGATAATTCCTGACAGCTGCTGCTTGAGCACAAGTTAAATTGAACAGTTTATCTCAGCATGAAGATGTTACAAGGTTTTATGTTTAATATTTTTAAATTAACATAAAACCCAGAGAAAGCAGTTGGGCAATCTTTCACAAACATGACATACTACAATCACTGTATAAGCTGGATTAGTACTTATTACCATGCTACTACAGAATTAAGCTGTTTTTAGACCACCAAAGAGCTTTAAATTGCAACTTTTGTCTCTGTAAGAGAAACCTATATTTAAAATGTCTGCTAAATTCAAATTAATGGCTACATCATTAGCTTACCATCTCACCAAAAGTATAAGTAAGCTGCTGTTATAATCGTCTAACCAAAACAGCTTTGTGCTGTAAAAGTACGTGAATGCCGTCCTAGGTATTTGGGACTGTATGCTTATACATGCTTCAAGTATTTTCAGTGCACGTTATACCAACAATCTGAGTCATATTTGCTTAAGGGATCCAAAATTATTCAACACAATGAAATTCTAGATTTTATTTTTCTTTGATTCAGTTTGAATACACTAGTTGCTTGCCTTTTATCCTATTTTCTTAATATGTCAAACAAGATGTTAAAATATACATAAGCACTGTAGGAGTGTGACTACTATTATCAAGATGCATACTTTTATACCTTAAATGGCATGAAGGGTCAGTGAACTGAGAAACAGAGGACAGGCATTCAATATTCCAACCACCACCATATAAAATCTAGGAGAAAATCCTTCATGGACTAATTATCTCACTCTTGACCCATGAAGTTTTTTCAATAGCCCCCAACCTTCCGAAACCATTTATCACATAATGGGATATAGAACACAATTTAACACAGATACCAATTTGGGTTGTTATTTATACTTAAATAATTCCCTGCAGGACTTTCAACAAGCCTTTGACAGAAGAGTGAATGCCATCTTCCAGCTGTGTCACCTTGCTCAATACTTAAATTCCTTGTCTAGAGACACGTTGCCCAGCCTCACTCCCTTAGTCTTTCTTCATTCTTTTGTTGCCTATCTTGAGTTCCTGTTCCTTGATATCTACTCCCAGGATTCTAGATCCTGTACTTTCTGTGATACAATATTTTCTGCAATGAAAGAAATGTTCTATATCTGTACTGTCCAATACAGCAGCAACTAGCTACTTATGGCTATCAAGCACTTGTAGTATAGTTAGTGTAACTGAGGAACTAAATTTTAAATGCAATTTGATTTAAGTTTAAATTAAATAGCCATAAATTAATGGGAAAGCACAACTCTGGATGGACCAGCTTCCCTTAACCCAACACTCCACCCATCCTACCTGAATGCAATTCCTCACTGAAGTGATTTTCTTGTACAGACCCTTGATCTACTTGTGATAATCTAATTTCTAAGTTCCTCCTGATTTGCTGAATTTCACCTACCAGGGTCTCCAATTCTAGAATGCCAGAATGCCATTTTTTTCCTTCTGATAATTAGAAAACATGTTCATTACAGAAAATGTTTTAAGTACAAAAATTATAAATTAATTATCATGCACAACCACCCCAAAAGAGATGGTCACTATTTGCATTCTGGTGCTCATTTAGTCAGTATACATTGAGCATCTATTATTTGCAAGGTACTAGGCTAAATAATGGACCTAAAATATAAAACAAAGTAGCTCAGGCAAGAAGAAAATTGGCAGGCTGAGGAACTGAATAAGGACCAAGGAAGCCGGGGCAATTAATTCAATGAATGGCCAGAGAAGATGCTGAGGAAGTCTATGGGCCTTTGTGAGACATGAAAATAATTTTTAATTTTATGGTAAGAGCAATGGAAAGAGAATGAAGGATTTTAACTAGGGAAATGACAAAATAATAAGTGCATATTGGGTGAATTTACCTTTATTCTTTCACTTTGCAATATGTATAAACTATTGCAATTTTAATTTTTTTTGCTTTTAATACATGTTTTGCTATGTTAAAAATTATTTCTGAAACATATATTTTAACAGATTTCATGATACGATGTCATACTATCATTGACCCAAACATGATTTTTAAATTTTTATTTATTTATTTAGTTAGTTAGTTAGTTAGTTAGTTAGTTAGTTAGTTACTTCTCTCTCATTTTTTATATGTAGGAACAGGAGGAACACTTCTGGAAAAAAAAATACTGACTTTGGGTGGTAAGATTTGATTGGTAAATTTTTAGATTCATGATTTTTACATTTATTTAAATCTATAAAGTTTAAATTTCTTCTTGTATAATCTCTTGTATTTCTATTGTATCTGTTTACGTATTTCATGAGATGTTTTATTATTTTTTTAATATCAGAGAACTTTACTCTGACTGCTGTATGGAAAACAGACTGTAAGGAATCACTTTGCAAGAAGGGAGAAGAGTAGGGAAGAGAAAAGAAATGTCAGTCTCTTGGACTAAAATGATAGCGCTGATGGTGCTGAGAAGCGGTCTGACTGGGTTTTTGCTGATGGTGCTGTCCAGGTTTGCTGATGAACTGGATGTGAGAAGTGCAAGAGGAGTGCTATCCTTTCCTCTGCTGTATCACTTCCAAAGTGTGTTGATAGTGTTTCAATGTAACAGGAGCTCAATGATACATACAGGCATACGTGAAAATTACTCCCAAACATTTCAAAAGTCTTTGGCTTAAATATATTTTTAAAATTTATAAAAACCTGTGTAGAAAGTTCTAACATTCATTAATCATTGATATACAAAATTTCATTTTAACTATGCTTTAGTTGTCAGCTACTTTATCTTAATTAGAACATTTCTATTGCACATTTAAATGCTATGGATTTTCAAAAACCTTGAAGAACGTGCATAACCAAATGTTTCCATTTGCTAAAACAATTAAAAATTCAAGATGGAAGCATATTTAAAGGAAAAAGAAATGGAGTCATTTAATTTCCTAGGTTCTTGTGGGGGGTAATTTACAGGCTAACACAGTATCCAGCGTCCCAATAGCTGTCCCATGATGTAGCATCAATTAATAGGTCAGTTTTTCCACCATGTAATGTTCCTTTCCTGTGCTTATCATGATGGCTAGGAGAGCACAGTGTAAAGAACACTTGTCCAGAAGGCAGGGAATTGAGGTCTGTAGGTAGGACCTGCCATTGAGCAAAATCTCTAACTGGTTTCTTAACATCTATCCACTCTACAGTCATCAACATTCTGACCTGCCTTACAGATGCTTAAGGAGACAAATTACATAATACCTGTGGTGCTTTCTTAGCTACCAGGGCCACTTAAATTTGGGTATCTCTTAAATTACTCAAGCAAGCTCTCAAGTGTTTTAACTCTTGGTATCTGACATAGTATCTAATCCATAAAAGATACTTAGTAATTATGTTTGTAACAAGAAAGGAAGAAAAGGAAGGGAGGATGGGTCCTATTATTGAAAAAAATCATAAATAAACTGAAATTTTTACTGTGTACAGAAACATTTTTTATATATTTTGGAACTAGCATCTGTTAAGAGTATTCTTGTAAGACACAAGGTACCATGAGCCATTCAGAACGTTTATAGATATATCTGTTTTACACCATCTATCAATAAGCCAACAAATCCAAATATTATCAAGTCTCCTGACTTGACAAGCTAAGAAGTATATCACCCCTGTGCCAAAAGAGCTGACAATATAATTGGCAAAACAAGCCATAAGTAGAGGAAACATTAAATAGCAATAAAAAGGATAAGTAATAGCTCTGTCCTGCACAAGAAATGTAACAAAGCAGTGCAAGGCTGATTATGAATGAAGGCAGAGGCACTAAGCCCTATCCGTTCAGAGGAAGAAGAGAAAACTAAGGGCAGCAGAAAACCAGTAAGTCTCAAGTTTATTGAGGGTAGCAGGGAAGGCCTGGGTCCTGAGGTTTGGGGTCTAGAAGGATCAGTGCTATTTAAATAAGTCAGAGAGGAAGGACAGTTGGCTAAAGTTTAGGGTTTGAATAAAAGGAAGTAAGACTGAAAAGGTGATCTTCCACCAGACCTAGAGGTACCCGAATGCAGGATGAGAAGTTCATACTTTATCTGTTAGCTATATGGGGATCCACTGTACATTTATTATCATACTGGAAAGGCTTTATTTCTTCTTACTATCCTTAATTAACTGAGTTATAAATGTTCACTGGCTAAGAAAAGTGGTAGTAAAATGAGAGGAAAAGGAATCAAATAAAGTACCACCATCACTACCACTCTCAAAATAAGGGAAGTTGTTCTATACATAATCAAATATAGATAAAACCAATTCACTTAAAACCATGGCTCTCCATCGTCACTTTTTTTGATAATGAGATACTTAAGTCTCTGTAATATTCTAAAGGAAGACAGGGACCCATGTATTATGCAACGTTTTTAAAGTGTATCTTATTGAATCATCATCCTAAAAGATACGTCCTATTATCCCCATTTTACCAATTAAGAAATTAAAGTATTACAAGAGGTTTGGTGAAGTGCTAAGACAATAGCAGTTACTAAGAGGCGGAGATGAGTTTCAAATCCAAGTTGATGTGGCCACAAAGTCTCTGCTTTGTCAGTTACTCCACACTGATTTTGAACCATCTAAGATTAGAATGTGACTCACTGTTTCCTGCTAACTGTACTTTTTATTATAGTCTATGTTTGAGAAATAAAAGAATATAAATGGTACAAAGAAGAACTGTACTAACCTGAGCAGTTTTATTTCATCCCTTCATTCATCACATATTTACTGGGAGATTACAGTTAGACAAATTGCAGAAAGGTGATGACCATCAATGCAGGACCTCCTAAAGAAATGCAATCTAAGCAACACCCTAAATAACAGGAAGGAGTCAGCTGACTGAAATAATGAGGAGGTGGTCAGGGCGAGGGGCAGAGAGAGAAATGGCTGATATTAAGAGCAACAAAGGAAATAGAAATGATGATGACTGGGAGGGAGAGGCTAAGGGTGACTCAAAGGTTTCTAGCTTGTGTAATCAGATGAGTAGTAGTAATATTCCTTAACACAAGAGGAGAAAACAAATCAGCAGTTGGAGTAGAGGAGAAATACAGAGACAGATTTTACAAATGTTGAATATAAATGGAGTGTCCAGTAGATAACTAAAGATAATATATAATAGACCAATGAAAGAAACTTCATTGGAGATTTAATTAAACTAAAGGGCTTGGTCACCAAACATGTCTGTTAAAAATGTGGGTCTCGGGCTTTCCTGGTGGCGCAGTGGTTGAGAGTCTGCCTGCCGATGCGGGGGACATGGGTTCGTGCCCCGGTCCGGGAGGATCCCACATGCCACGGAGCGGCTGGGCCCGTGAGCCATGGCCACTGAGCCTGTGAGTCCGGAGCCTGTGCTCCGCAACAGGAGAGGCCACGGCGGTGAGAGGCCCGTGTACCACAAAAAAAAAAAAAAAAAAATGTGGGTCTGGTTTGTTACATAATTTTACATACTGTGCTACTTGTTTCCACCATATTTCATTTCATTTTTTTTAAAACTAGCTTCATTCACTTTATTTTTCTCATAGAAAACTATGTGGTAGCTGCAGCTGGAGCCTGGGTCCTCTGCACGGAAACTCTGGTGTGGGTCTTTACAAGATGGTCAGTGAATTCCTGATACGGAGATTTGGTGAACACCATCTCTTTCCAGAGATGAGGAGTGAGATAACTGTAGGTCTTGTTTCCTCCCATTAGAGTATATACTCTTCGATGAGATAGATTGGATCTGCTGTTCTTTTCTTTGGTATCCTATAGTTTCCCTAACATGGCAGTTACCACTCCGGATCTTAAGTTCTTTTATAGCAAGCCCTATATCTTCCTTGTTCATTGTCTTATCTCAGGTGCTCAATAAATGTTTCCAAATAAATGACTGAATCAATCAATCAATCATTCATTCATTGCCTCAGTGATACTGAGAAAATCAAGCTGGTTGATTCTCTATTTTTAAAGTGTTCAATATGATAGTTACTTCTACCATTAAAAAACAAGTTGGGAAGCATCCCATGCCCCCCGAAGAAAGCACTTTTCTTACTTCAGCATCCAGTACAATTCTAGGAAGTTTTATTTGATGTCGTTTTTTATGGAGCCCATTACTTTTTCCTTAGCATCCTTAATAATACGTCAGGCACTGTTCTCTACTTCAGCATGCTAAAATATCAAGAACTGAAGATACCATCCAAAGAAAAGGAACTCCTGGGGAAAGGTAGGTGTCAACCTGGTATAAAGATCAGGAATGTTCAGTATCATGATAATAATTCCTGTCATCTTCAGGGATTCATGATTGTCAGCCTTGATGAAGTAAGTCAATTAACATGCAAAGCGCATCTAACTTGCTGAGTGCGCTGGGAACACTTCATATGGTGTTTTATCTCCATAAACTAATATAATTAGTATGTGAAATATTTATAATTCCCCTCATGATTAATCTATTGTAGAAGACTATTCCTTAACAGCAGCATATCATTTTATATTGGAATGTTCTTTGATCTTTAGTTCATGCCACTCCTGACTCCCTGGAGTTCATTTCTAAATATCATAAAGTTGGGAGAATAAAGACCCAAGGTAATGGGTATAAGTCCTTTGTTACTCCAATTCAACCCCACCAGTGTTGTCAAAGATTACATACATCTAAGGACACACTGACCTGTCAAGCCAGAAGCTACTGTTTGAATAGATACATAAAGCTCAGTTCAGGCACAAGCCTAAGAAACAAACCACAGGCAAGCCCGGAGTTGCTTTTAGATATTATCATCATTTAGGCTTGAATATTAAGGCACAGGAATAGTTAAAATAATCACAACAACGATGACAACAATAATAATATCTGCTACCTGGCGTGTCAACTAAAGCAGTGGTCATCGACCTTTTTGGCACCAGGGACCAGTTTCATGGAACACAATTTTTCCACGGACTGGGGTGGCGGCGGGGGGATGGTTTCAGGATGATTCAAGTGAATTACATTTATTGTGCACTTTATTTCTATCATTATTACATCATAATATATAATGAAATAATTGTACAACTCACCATAATGCAGAATCAGTGGGAGCCCCGAGCTTGTTTTCCTGCAACTAGATGGTCCCGTCTGGGGGCAATGGGAGACAGTGACACCCAAAGTGTGTTGCTTATGTCCAGTCTACCCCGTGATCTTGTTTTGGTCACTGTCACTGCAGAAAACCCTGCTTCACAAAGATAGGATGTTGGAAATGGAAGCAGGCTTTTCAGTGCTTTTGTAGCAATCTCAGGATATTCCACCTTGACTTTAATCCAGAACATATGGAGATTTGAAGTTGTCTCAAACACACTTTAAGGCCACCGTCATTTGCAATCTCAAGCAGTTGATCCTCGTCTAGCACAGACAAAGTTGATTCACCTGGCTTATTCACAAATGGGTCGTGGATCCATTCCTTCCCAGTTTGGGGGTCTATTGTGGTTGGGAAGTAATGCTCAAACTCTTTTGAAAGCTGAGATAGGTGACCATGCACCAGCTGGGAGAAAGAGGGCCCTGGCTCAGTCTCTTTCAAAATCTCTGCTAATGTTTGAAACATGTCAAAAATCCCAATGTTCACTCGTCACCCCCATGATTCCAGTTTGGCTTTGAATGCAGCCACTTTATCTGCCGACTTGAACACAGTTGGCATTCTCCCCTGAAGTGACAGAGTGAGTTCATTGAGCAGGTTGAATATGTCACACAAGTAAGCAAGTTTTGAGACCCATTCTGTGTCACTGAAATGTGCTGCCAGTGGTGACTGTTTTTCTAAAAGAAATCTCTGGAGTGGCTTTCGTAACTCAAAAACTCTGGCCAGTGGTCTACCTTTAGAAAGCCATCTCACTTCTGTGTGTAAGAGAAGACGTGTGTGCTCTGCGTCCATCTCCTACAGAGCTGCACAAACAGACGTGAGTTAAGGGCATGTACTTTAATGTGGTTGATAATTTTCATCACATTCTGCAAAACGCTGTTAAGTTCAGGTGACATTTTTAGGCTAGCCAGCATTTCTCTGTGGATGACACAGTGTATAGACTCACATTTGGAAGCGACCTCTTTGAACCGAGTAGTGAAATCAGAAAGCCATCCAGTCATGGCAGCTGCTCCATCTGTGCATGTACTGATACAAAATGACCAATTCACTTTTCCTGATATGTAATCATTCAAAGACTTGAATAGTTCTGCAGCTGTGGTGTTGGTTGGCAACAAAAGTGCACATAACATATCCTCATGCACATCCTCCTGAAAAAAAACATAATGCACAAAAACAAGCACCGCTGGGGGCTTCCCTGGTGGCGCAGTAGTTGAGAGTCCGCCTACCGATGCAGGGGACACAGGTTCGTGCCCCAGTGCGGGAGGATCCCGCGTGCCGCGGAGCAGCTGGGCCTGTGAGCCATGGCCGCTGAGCCTGCGCGTCCGGAGCCTGTGCTCCGCAACGGGAGAGGCCACAACAGTGAGAGGCCCGTGTACTGCCAAAAAAAAAAAAACAAGCACCGCTGCCCCATTGTCAACATCGGTAGACTCGTCAACCTGGACCGCGTATCACGGTGACTCATTAAGCCTAACAACTGTGCCTCAATATCCTCTGCTATTTCATCAATTTGTCTAGTTATGGTGCTAGCCGAAAGAGGAACACGTGCCAGCCTCTGCTAAAAGTTCACGACAGTGTCCTTAGCAGCAGGCAGGATCAACTCTGCACCAACAGTAAAGGGCTTCCTAGCTTTAGCCATGAGGTTAGCCACTAAGAATGATGCTCTCAGTGCAGACACATTTGATGAAGTGGTGGCCTTCAATAATTGCTTCTGTTCTTCGTATTCACTTTGTTTTCTTTTGGAAAAACTCCAAAGGCTTGTCCTTTAATTCAGGGTGCTTGGTCTCCACGTGGCGAAGCAGTTTTGAAGGTTTCATGGCTTTGTTGGAGAGCTGGTCACCACATATTATACAAAGCGGGCTTGGAGAATGTGAATCACCTGTTGCAATGAACCTGTAATTTAAGTATGTCTCTTGGTATTTTCTTTTAAATGCAGCTTTCTTTTCGTTGGCAGTCTTAGAGCCTTCTGCTGTCTCATCACTGGGTCTTTCCCCTTTTCAAATAAGCTCTCCAGTGACATTTGTTTTTTACTAATTTGGCTAGGGTTACCTTGTGGGCTTACCAAAACTGTGACTGAGACAAGTGCACAGTGCGGGAAAGTGGCGTGGATGGAAGTGGTAAATGAAATAATGGGTGGGCCACACGAGGACTAAAATAAGTGTCGGATTCTGACTTAGAGCCTGCCACCAGATGCAGCTGTACAATTGAAGTACATCAGCTCACTTGCCACTATAAAGCTGCCACCAGATGCAGCTTAATCGTCACTTGCTACTCAATGATAGGGTTTTGATATGATTCTGCAACCAATTGATTTATTATGGTCTCTGTGCAGTGAAACCTCTCTGCTAATGATAATCTGTATTTGCAGCCCCTCCCCAGTGCTAGCATCAGCACCTCAGCTCCACATCAGATCATCAGGCATTAGATTCTCATAAGGAGCGTGCAACCTAGATCTCTCGCATGCGCAGTTCACAGTAGGGTTCGCGCTCCTATGAGAATCTAATGCCACTGCTGATCTGATAGGAGGCAGAGCTCAGCTCAGGTGGTAATGCGAGTGATGGGGAGCGGCCGTAAATACAGATGAAGCTTTGCTTATTCACCTGCCCCTCACCTCCCACTGTGAGGCCCAGTTCCAGGGGTTAGGGCCCCCTGAACTAAACTATTCCTGATAACCATAGAGAGAAAGGTGTTTTGTGTCCAAATAACTAATAAGCTAACAAGGAAAAATATGTTAACCTGCTATTTTTACTGAATTACATTTACTGCTAAAATTAACAAGCACAAAAGAAAATGCTTCCTAAATATTCAGCCTTTCTATAATCAGTCATAAAAAGCTAAATTTTTCCATGCTTATGAGTATTTGTTTTAAATTTGCTTCCCAGAGTCCTATATTCTAGTGAGTTGTTCTATCATTTGATTTGTGTCATTTTGTTGTTATGCTTCTCATAGAGATTATTCCTGTGTTTTGATTACTTCTCCTATGTTTGTTTTGGCAAGTCCAAGACAGTTCTTTGAAAGCTTCCCTGAATTTGGTGCTTAATATGCCATTTGAAGAAATACCACCCCACAGATAATTTATTTATTATCACCAATGTTTTGTTATTTTACCCATCACTTTAATTGTAAATGTGTCACTAGGTAATTAATTACAAAAGTCAAAGCCAGCAGAGTGCACCGTACACAGTAGGCACTCAAAAAGTGTTTAGGAGAGTGAAACGTTAACTAATGTAGTACATCTGCAATAGAAAAAGAATTTGAAGGTGAGAGTCCCCAGACTGCGTCCCGGCCTTTCATACTTCTATTTTAAAGATGAGACGTTTTATAAACATTAGTTTGCTAATCCTGAGTTTCTTTCTCATCAAGACAAAAAGGTGAAAATTCTAAGATTATGTTTCCCAATATATAGCACAAAAGGGGAAACACCTGAAAGCTAGTTTTTTTGAAAGATCAAAACTTCCTATTTTAATAGAGTAAAATGAAAATTATAATTTTTCTACATGCATGCTAAATTTCACAAATAAAAAATTTTTCAATATGCTTCCCTTGACCATAGCTTAAATAATTGCCCTCTTTTTTTTTTTTTTTTTTTTTATTTGGCTGCTCCAGGTCTTAGTTGCGGCCTGTGGGATCTTTAGCTGCGGCATGCACGTGGGATCTAGTTCCCTGACCACGGATTGGACCCAGGTCCCCTGCATTGGGAGCACAGAGTCTTAACCGCTGGACCACCAGGGAAGTCCCTGCCCTCTTTTTTTTTTTTTTTTTTAAGTAAATAATATATACATAGGTACAGGGGGAAAACAAACAGATGAAAAGTAGAAAATGCTATATAAACAATACTGTTAAGATTATCTAAAAATGAAGTATTGAGGTCATTCAACACAATCTACTTGACACAGTAACTTTCTGAGATGCATCTCTTGGTCTCACCTACTATATTACAGTGTACGTGAGATCAAATACTACAGCTGGAGGAATTCCCAAGGTCACACTTCCTTAACAGGTGACTGAGAAGCACAAAATGAGGTCACCTGCCCTGGGTTAGCCAGTTAAGAGGCAAAGCTGGAACCTAGATACTCAGTAATAGAAAGGAAGACACAGGTGCTGCTAGTGAGCCTGTCTTCTAATTCCAATAGTGGGAGCGGTTTCAAGTTAGACACTGAAATGAAAATACTCTCCATTTAAATGGCAGGGGGGACCCATTCACTGAGGAAAAAAAACAGCTAGAAAAACTTTATTTGACCATGTTTCGCCCCTTCTCTCCACACAATATAGACAAAAGTACTTGAACGTGCATATAAATATGCACTAGAGGCTCATTACAGATATCCATCTGAGTCTCAATGTTATTTGAATTTTCCACTGCCTACGACTGAAGCTCACATGCCATAGGTCACAGAAAGTCATCTAAAGCCTCTCTCTGCCATACAAGACATTTATACCTAAGGCACAGTGTGGAAGCATCCCTTCTGAGTTAGTCCTTTCTTCCCTTTCCTCTACTCGTGCATAACAGTGGTCTGGGAATGTCAGGAAATACACAGAAGCCATGAGAGAGGCAGGCAGGGAACCTCAGACTCGGTATGGAAAAGCCAGAAAGGCTTTAGGAGAAAACGCTTGAGATGGATATTAAAGATAAGGAGAATTTCCAGTTCAGTATGTATTAAGGGCAGGGCTTGGAAAGGGGGGAGATTGTGTGTTTCTATTAATACTGCAGAGAAAAAGGGACCATAAATCCCACATTCTCGGGATTACCCGGGACCATAAATAACCACATTCTATTCAATTAAGCAAATATTCAGTATATTTTATATATATATATGTATATATTTACATGTTTATCATATAGTAGATAAGGGATAAAAAGATAAGCTAGACTTGACATCCTGCTATTCATCTTTGCATTTTGGCAACTGAGATATAAACAATGGGCTGAAGTTGTATGAGAGTTAAAATCTGATATTTTAAATAACTTTGTTTTAATCCCCAAATTCATATATACTGTTAAGGTTACTGTCAGGGTGATGCCAACTCACTGCAAATAAATTTCATGACAAACTGCTCCATTGCTAAGTCCCCAAAGTGAAATACTCTCAGACGGGACATTCTACTAACTTTTTGTAATAACTCCTTGCCTTGAAAAACACTTTCAAAGAAATGTTAGTATTTTACCACTCCATAGGAATCAGTAACAAGGCGAGAGATTCTCTCAAGAATATTCCAACAGTCCTTGAAAAACTAAGACTGTCACAAAACCTGAGCATCTGGCAACTCTGCCACCATGAAGTATCCATATGGAAGAGACCAAAATGTGTCAAAGTACCCAAAATGATTTTGGATACTGTAGAAGATGGAATAAATAATTCAGTATCGTCAACACTTTCAACAGCAGGTAGTGGATATGCTACCTGCTTCTATAATGTGCCAGAATGTAACATAAGTGTGTGAGGCTGTGTGTGTATGTGTGTGTGAGAGAAAGGCAGGAAGGATATGAGTATACATGCAGCAAAAAACTGTTTTTATATAGAAATATTTCTTAGATAGTTTTCTTTGTAGGGACATCAGGTATCTATAAGTATAGGTTTATAGATATACAGAAGAAAAAATGGAGTCCATGAAAACTTATTTTTAAGATAAACATAGCAACAAATATATTACTTCAGAGTCAATGAAAATAAATGCATTAGCAACATTATGGTTGAAACTGTATGTGCAAAAAAAGTCAGAAAATCCAAAATTATGGTTCCCTCAGCAACCATAACTGTGTCCTCATGCATATATGAGTATTTTGCATTACTGTAATGATGACACATTTCAGCCTTGATATCAGTTTATGCAATGTGACTGAATTAGGATTCTTTTGGGAACTATAACTTTGAATTTCTGGACTTTTGTGAATGTAAAATCTTAACCATAAAATTACATTAATATAAGGTGGGGTTTCTGCATTTTATTTTCTGGCATTTAAAAAAACAATAAAGACTGAATGGTTGACAACAGTAAAGTAGTAAAAGATTGGTTGATTTGTAATAATACAAAAAGGATTTGATGCATAGCATAAGACCTTAAAATAGGGATATACAAACTACAAACAAAAAGAAATGTCCCTCTGAAGATTAATCAAAGACAAGAACAGGCAAGACATCTTTCCAAAAGTGAGTTAATTTACTTTTTCTATAAAATGTTAGTTTCTAATTAGAAGGTACTTTCATTCAATTATATTTCAACATGGCTATAAATACCAATGCCTGAAATAATTCTCTCACTACATATTGCTGCATCTTATCAAGAACAAAATAGTATTAAAATGGCCCTTCACATTTTCAAGAGTGAAGCTGGTGGGAGCCACTTTTCCTTCTTGCATGTGTAACATGGCAGAACATAACCTATAAGATGAAATTATATATTACAGTCACCAACCACTTTTTGACCATGAGCCTGAGGCTGATTCAAAATATGGTTCACAAAGAAACAGATACACAATGATTAAGTTAAGCTTAAGAACAAAGTAATTATTTTACATAATACTGAAGTATTATACAACCTGGGAAATGAATTAAAGAACAGTGACATACATAGTGGGTTCAGGAGAGAAGAGTCAAAATCACATTTGTTCAGGGAAAAGTTACAAACACTTTTATGGAGGTGGTATTTTTCAACTGGCCTCACAGAATCAGTAGTTTTACAACAAAGTGAAGACATTCCAGACAGATAGAGGAGCCTGTGGAAAGATCCAGAGGCAAAAGTGGTCAATACTCTGTTGGAGAACAAAGAGTTTGGCTGAAGAGAGGCTCATGGAGGAGCTACAAAAGGAAAAACTGCAAATGCAGATTAAATATATATTGTAGAGGACCTTGAAGGCAAGGCTGACGAGTCTTAACTGCAATGAACAGGTGGAGGGGTGGGGGGAGACTGAAGTTCATGTGCAAGAAGGCTATATTTTTAGGAGATGAGAAACAAAAAGCAAAAAAATAAAAAATAAAACAAAAACAAAAAACAAACAAATTTAAACACTACAGCAACAGGATAGAGGACATAGTAGGAGAAGTAAAGACTGAAGGCAGGGGACCAGTTATAAGATTATTATAATAACCCAGACAAGTTGCAATGAAGGCCTGAAGAAATGTGATAACAGTAAGGCCTAAAAGGAGAAGGGATTAAAAGCTGCTTTCAAGATTTTGAGATATAGTGACTGTTGGAAAGATTGTGCCATTCATAAAATACAAACTCAAGGGTTATGTCTGTTGTAAGGAAAAGGAATGACTGAGTACTATTAGTAAATCTTAAGTTTAAGGTATCAGGTTCCATACGAACAAGCATTCCTGCAAAAAAAACCACAGAAGTTAGAAATATGATCCTGAAGATATTGATTACAGCAAGATAAACGATACTATTCTTTATACCTGTGCAATTTACAAACTTGTGCCTTCACTCTTTTTATCCTTATAGGGTTGGGAAGGTTAAGGGCATTTTGTTGTACAAATAAGAAAACTGAGGCTCAGCAAGGATGACTTCTAAACCTCACACAGGTACAAAGTGGCAAAGTCAGGCTGGAGACACAGATTTTGGAATCTTCAGTATGGAAGTTATTTTGAAATTATAAATAAGATCATCAAAAAAATGTAGAGATAAAAGATAAATGAGTTGGGTGCAGAACCACAGGAAAAAGCTAAGATTACAGAGCAGCAATTGTTCAGGAGCCTAAGACATGACCAGGATGCCTGGTAAAGGGTTCCAGGGCCTGGCACTCAACAGGTACTCAATAAACCTCTATCACACCAACAGCTAAAGGGGAGACAGCACTAAACAGGGTCTTTCTATCTGTGCTAGATGCAAGGAGTAGTTCCCAAACTTTTTTAAAGCAACCACTTTTCTCAAAGGAATTCCTACACAAAACTATGATATGTAATATACATAAAAATACTGTTGAGTAAAGCAGGAATGGATGGTCTGGAACATCACTTAACTTGAACTCTTTTCCCTATCTTTCACAACCCTTCTTTGCATGTATATAGCACGTATACCCCCTAAGACAAACCCATGCAACCTAGAGAAACTACTGGAAATCCTCTTAGTCATAAGGGTGATATAATTTAGGACCTCTGAGTGTGGTATGGAAGAACTACAGGGAACACTTAGTCTGAAAAGATCAAACTGGTATCAAGAACCAGCCTGTCTAGACTTGATTCTTAACTAGACTCTCCATTGCCTTGTTCTTCCATTAGCTGAGATCCTTCATTACTTCTTTCAGAGATTTCTCCATGGGCAACAGCTTTCTTTGATTATGAGCGACATCATCAGATCACTTGGACATCACAATCTTATACCATAAAAATGGCACACTTCATAGAGTCAACTGCCTGTAACTGCCTTGCTCCAGTAACCTGTTGCAGAACCTGCCCACCTGCTGCATCTTGTAACTGGCCATGCCACATGATTCCACATATAAATCAGGATAAGAATGGCAAAATGTCAGGAGATTGAAATTAAAGAAGAGAATACCCAAATGTGTTATCTTGGAGGAAAGGAGTTGCATATTGTAATCATGTTACTGATATGGCCAATTATATGTATGACAAAGAAGGAAAAGATCTAACTGTCCCTAGAGTTGAAAAAAAATGAAACAATTATTGTACCTTTTTTAACAGCAGACTTGCAATGTTGTTCCATTTTTATATAAATTGTAAATGAAAAATTCAGTCCAATTGGAGAGCAAAAACACTAATCATTATAAAAAACATCCAGCCCATCCAAATAGTAAAAACAGTAATCATTATAAGATTTTATTATGGCAGTATCTTTACACAAATATGAAGTAATATATAAAGAAATCACACACTGATTCTTGGATAATTTATTCAAGGAGTAAGTTATGAAAATTCATCAATAAGAATAAATGAGGCAACTCAAAGACAGCTCACCATAGATTCTCTTTATGTGACTCCAATTTTAATTTAGTCTGTATTGATGGATTCTTTTATTTCATGTGTTATAGTCATGTTAAATCTAGACACAACATGCAATGCATCTAGAGCCTACACAGTACAAAGACGTCTGGACATGACATAGACAGTTGTTCCTTTTTGCTTCGAGGGATAAACAATTCAGCTGGAAAAGGATCTGAAGAGATTTAACAAAAATCAGCGAATAATTTTTTTTCCCACATGCATTAAAATTCTTCTTTTACTCTCTTGATTTTATACAGTAATTTGTCTTTGGGGAAACCATGCTGACATTGTCCTGGGTGGTCTCAGGCCTCTGCAACAGAGACCAACATGGAAAGAGAGGAGAGACAGGCAGAGGCCTGGTCCCAGGACAGAGCACATGCCAAGAGCAAGGGAACCAGCTGTAGCACCTGGCATCCAAGAAGATGGTGGGCCAGTCAGAGGAACTTGGTCCAAAGGGCATACTTGGGCAAGACATAAGTTGAATTCAATGAATAAAGCAGAAGAATAAAGATTCCAAGGAGAAGTCTCAATCAGAATTCAGGAGGCAACGCTGGAAAATCTTGTACAGGTGTCAGACACAAAGTCTGACTGGGAATAGGTAGGGGATGAAAGTGGCAGGAAGTAAGAAAGGGGTCACAAAGGCCCAGAAGGAGCCTACAGGATGAAGGAGAGTATCTGGAGAGAAGGGGGTTACTACAGAGAGGAAGCCCAGCCAAGTCATCTAAAACGCGCAATTGAAGGATGAGGAGAGGTGAAGGGAAAGCAATGAAGTGAGGGCCCAGGGCTGATCCCACGGCAACCAGCAGTAGAGGGATTTGCGGGGTGGAGGGTCAGCTGAGAGAAAGCAGGAATATAAACAGCTGTGCAAATGAATCCAAGGTCTGGGATGGATAGAACTAACTCCAAGTCACATCAGTGGGTCTGAAGCTAAAGATGTATCTGCTGACTCAGGTAAGAATGGCTCAGGTACCATGCAAGATTCAGCCTGCAGGTAGGGGGCATCAGTGGACGTGGCTGAGGAAAGCCAAGGCTTGGAACAGAGATATGGGTGAGGACAATAACACAAAAATGTTTCTGAATTATAATATGTGAACTTGGTATAGACTACAAAGCAACCCCAGAATATCCAAAAGACAAATTAGTACACTATTTTTACCCAAAAAAAAGGATCTTCAATAATATTAAAGAGTAAAATTAAAACTTCCTAAAGCACAAAATAATAAATATGCTATTATTACAATAATGTAAGACTAGATACACAGGGAAAGACTCTAAGGAAATAAGACTCTAAGGTATAAGAGCTGCTGGGTTTACGGATTTTCATATTTTATCTCCAAATGTTCTATCATGTGGTTATATATTACTTTTATACTTAAAAAATGAAAAGTATTAATAATAAAACTTTTAATAGCATGCATGCCTGGTACCTTTTGAATTATTTGATTAAAATAATTTCCATTTACATTTCTTGGGTAAAGAGCAAAGTATATACCTATGCTGTTACACATTGAGGTCTTTTTAAAATCTCCTAAAATTGGTAATCTCTACACCTAATTTGTACATCACTATAAGATACAATTAACCTAAAGAGATAATTTAAGTTTTTTATTTTTAAAAATTCTCTTTTTTTAAATATAAGGAATATGTGTAATATCACCTTTACACAACAGTAGGGAAAATTAAGTCAAAAGCATCATTGTGGTGTGTTACAAAGCAAATCATTGGGGAAACAGTGCCAGAGACTGCATTTTTTAAGGGGCAAGAATCATGTCATCTCCATACTTTGTAGAACTCCACAATGCATACATATACAGTTTACCAGTTGCATTCACTATCATTTACACTAGGATTGTGGTTAAAAGCAGGGACTCTGAAAGCAGACCACCTGAGTGTACCACTGACTCTTCAGGTAGACTACCTGGGTCTACCATGGGATCTAAGGGCAGACTACCTGAATCCACCTACCATGGGCTATGAGGGCAGTCTACCTGGTCTACCATGGAATCTAAGGGTAATCTACCTGGGTCTACCGTAACTCTGAGGGCAGACTAACTGCTCCACCAACTAGTAGCTATGTGATCTCGGGCAAGTTGGCTTGCCCTCTGTTTGCCTCAGTTTCCTCATGTGTTAAAGGTGCTGATAACAGGATTCTTCTTACAGGGTGGTGTGAGGATACGTGTAAAGTGCTTAGACCAGCAATTGGCACACTATAAGCACTACATAAGTACTGGAAACTATTTACCATTATTATTAGTCAATTCTGTTTTGGGAATGAAATTCCAATTAAATGATGAATTGAAGTTCAAAATGCTGCAATATTGGTCAGTTTCTGTATTCATCATTCTATAGTTTATACTCTCTTGTTTTTTGTTTTTATAAGATGTCATTTACCAAAATTATTATTGGAAAACTCTCCTACAAATGAATAGCATTAGACTTAATTACTCCTGATCTTTAGGCAATAACCATTTTCCAGGGCCACTCTAGTTAAGTAAGTTCTACACTTCCTAGAATCTACTGAACACTTTGTCAGTTTTCCTTCCAAATACAGTGTGTGATGATCCAATTTGGTTAGATTTTGGATTGTTGGTGATTGTAAACTCATCTGGGAGTAACTTTTCTCCCGAGATGACTTGTACTTGAGCTGAGAGAGGAAAAATTAAATTCTTTTTATTGCCAAAATCATTATATGGACTGCCTTTGCCTTTGAAGTCTTTTGCAATGAATTCAGTGTTCTGCATACACTAGACACCCAGTTCTAAGAACTCCAATTAAATGGTCTATCAAGTTAATTCAAATTATATTTTGATATGCTACTTTGATACTAGGATTAAAATCTGGGGGGAAAATAAAGTTTTTAAAAGATGCTGGTTATGTCTGTTCTTCAATTTTTTAAAGGATGTTTCAGGTGAATTCAAAGTTAAGCAAATTAAACAAGGTTAAGTAGAGTTCTTCCACCTCCTGGTTCTTGGGTTATTTGCTCAATATACACTTAGTATATTCATATTGATTATGAACATGATGCTGATACTAAAGAGAATGTCCATTCTTACAGTTTCAGTGTCACGTACATGGTCATGGCTCCCAGACTTGGGTTTCAAACTCAGACTTCTCACCTAACCTTCAGATATTCAGACATCTGTTGGAAATCTTCGTGTAGAAAGCCCATCGGCACATAAAATTCAAAAGGTCCAAAACAGAACTCATCATCTAACCCAATAAATACATTCTTTTTGTTGTATTTATTGTTATAGCCGAAGGCACAACCATCCACCACACCAGAAACCTGAGTCATTCCTTCCTTTCACTCACTCCCCCTAAATTTCCATAAATAACCTATTAATGAATCCTGTCCATTTTATTTCCTGAATATTTCTCAAATCTGTACCTTCAATTTCATCCTTATTCTTTTACATAGTGAAGCCTGTCTACTGCCAAATCTACCTAATTCCTATTTCCAAGCCTGACTTCCCAAGTTCATCCTACACCTAGCTACAAGAGCCATATATCGAGAATGCAAGATCCAGCCAAGTCACTCCCCTGTATAAAACTCAAGTCCCTTAAATTCTTATGTGAAATGTCAACCTGCACTGATCTCCACCTAGATCTACAAGCTCCTTTCCTGTCCCAATCTCACACCTAGAGCTTCAAGAAGAATGAAATGACTATGGTTCCTTACACACACCAGGTTGTGTCTTTACTTATTGTGACCCAATTTGCATGGTATGCCACTATCTCATGTTCCCTTCCTCAAATTAACCTGCTACTTCTTTAGCATAACCTAAGAATCAACTGACATCATCCCTCCAAGAAGGCTTCCTAAATCCTTCTGCTAACACTTGACTTGGATTTTGTACTCCTCTTGAGTGTTCCCATATCTTTGCATTTACCAAACAAGAATATAATTTTTTTTATTATCTGTCTTTGACCAATCAACCAAGATCTTGAAGGCGAGACTTTATTTCATTCTCCCATCTCTGTACCCCTGGTTCCTGGTTGTTAATAATTAACATGTTGATCGGTGTGTGTGTGTGCGTGTGCGTGTGTGTATATGTAAATATATATTAAATCTTTGCTTTGGTCACATTATCATATATCAAAATTTTGATATGAACAAAATGAATATAAATTAATAAAAGTGAATCTACAGCACTTTATTATGACAGTATTTGCTTGATAAACAGAAGAGAAAAACCTATAATTTTTCTGTTATTTCCTCTTCTATCCATTTATGTTAAAGTCAAACATGATTTTACCTTCTATTTTATTTATTTATTTATTTATTTATTTGTTTGTTTGTTTATTTATGGCTGCATCGGGTCTTAGTTGTGGTATGCAGGATCTTTGTTGAGGCATGCGGGATTTTTCGTTGCGCCACACAGGCTTCTCTCTAGTTGTGGCGTGCAGGTTTTCTCTCTCTAGTTGTGGCTCCAGGGCACATGGGCTCTGTAGCTGTGGTGTGCAGGTTCCAGAGCACGTGGGCTCTGTAGTTTATGGCACACGGGCTCCCTAGTTGAGGGGCGCAAGCTCAGTATTTGTGGCATGTGGGCTTAGCTGTCCCACAGCATGTGGGATCTTAGTTCCCTGACCAGGGATCGAACTCACGTCCCCTGCATTGTAAGGTGGATTCTTTACCACTGGACCACCAGGGAAGCCCCTTAACTTCCATTTTAATAGTGATTCTAATGTTCTTCAGACCCCGCAAGTGGTTTCCTAGTTCTTGCATATCAGAACCAAGTGCCCTGCCATTCTCTTCACCGTGTAGCCTGTGCTTTGGCCACAACAGACTCCTCACCACTGCCCTGAGCCCACGTGTCTGTGCCTCTGCCTGTGCATGAAAAACCATTGCCTCCTATTTTCCTATCAAACACATCCTCCCCTAAACTTCAGGCCTCCTGCCCTGGGCACTTTGAGTCATTCTACCAAGATTTTATTTTCATAAATCTTTGTACATATCTCTGGCATTGCATTCATTCCCTTTGTGTCTCCCAGTCTCTGCAGTAAGCACTTCTTCCCTTTTCCTATAACATAGATGTTCGATAAGGATTAATTTAATGTATTCTAGATTAATTCATCACTATTCCTATTCCCATCCATTAGAACTATTGAACATGCTCTCCTCTTTAAACAAATATTCCCTATGAAAACACCATCAACCTTATAGCTTCATGAATGATCTTCAAATGCAGATCCCCATCTTTCACAGATCACCTGAACTCTAGTCCTCTATTTCCAGTGACCCACAAAAAATGTCTACTTGCTATTACTTTCAACTCAGTATACTAATATTGGGCTAACTCATCCCTTTCTTCCCCCCATTATTTCTTGCTTCTCAACTTTACTCATTCTTCCAAGAGGACAGAATTATGCTCGATCCCTAGGGTAGGGCTGAAGGCATATTTGATTATTCCCCTACTCCTAACTCTTATAACAAAGTATCACCAAGCTGTGCTAATTTTTACTATAAATAAAGATGCTAAATTTTGCCTCTTCTCCCACCCTCCAACACTGGGTTTTTATCAGCTCAGACCACAAAAACTGAGTACCCTCTTAAGTGATTTCCCTGTCTTCAACTCCTTTCTAACATATTGCCTCCATGTTAATTTTACCAAAACACACTGTGACTAACTCAATCTGCCAAACCCTTGGAAAAACTACCGGGCTCTAAAGAAAATGAGACCAAGAGACCAATTTAGGTTATTTTAAAGCAAAACATTAGGTAATTCTAATCCTCAAAATCTTCTAAATTAAAGCCTGATTAATGGGTAGAACCCTGGGTTTCTTGGATTTCAGTCTACTACTTATTTCATCATTTAAACTGATGGAGTTACTTTCTGAGAAAAGTCTCAGCCCTGCCAGCAGATCCTTCTGCAGCTCAAAAATATAAGCCAGATTTTTACTTTTATAACACAACACCATCTTTGGCAACTACAAAATTAGGAACCATAGCATATGGATCTTCTTTCAGTCAACACAGAATACCAATACCTCAGATATGTGCTAATGACCTGAAGATTATTTGCTCTAATACATACTAAAATATTTATAGATGAAATGATATAATATGCAAGATTTGCTTCAAAATAATCCAGTGTGGGGAAAGGGAGAATAAAGTAGGAGACGGTCACAGATGAGATAAGATTTATCATGAGTTGATAATTATTGAAGCTTAGTGATGAGTACTTAGAGATTTATGATACTGCTATCCCTACATTTATGTTTGAAATTTTTCAATTTCAAATATAAAGTTAAAATAAATTTGAAATCAAATGCTATAAAATATTATCAATATTTACCATGGATAATGGAACTATGGATGCTTATTTTCTTCTGTATCTCTAAATATTCTTTTTAGTTTTCTAAAATGAACAAGAATTACTTTATGAAAGTTATAAAATGCTAAAATTTAAAAAAAAACTATGCTTTCTACATCAGTTAGGCCTCTTCTTACTCAACTAATATTTGAAAGGGAGTGTTAGTTATTCATTCCTTACAGTCACTGAAACTTTATCATTTTATCAAGTGAAAGAACTGTTAAGCTATGTACCTCCACTATTTTATTCTGGTACTCAGTAGGACTATCTTTATAAGAAAAAATTATTAGCCTATTCTCACTTTTTACTGAGGGATGTTCCATGAACCAACATAATAGAAAACATACCTACATTTTTTAAAGAAATACTGCAAAAACTGTCCATTACTACATTCAATGTCCCTTATAATAAAGATCTACTTAACAGAGTCCACTTAGAACTATGGGTTTTAACATGAGCTACACATTAGAATCAACTGAGAGATTTAAAAAATCCTGATATCCAAGCCACACCCAATACCTACTAAATTAGAATCAGAGGAGGTGGGATCCAGGCATCAGTACTTTTTAGTGTTCCTAAAGGATTCTGAGAGCAGCCAAGGTTGAGGAATATTGTTTTAAAACTACATAAATTAGTGATATATTGTTAATTTTTTATTATGCAAATTTTCAAGCACATACAAAAATAGACAGCATAATAAGCCTCATGTATCCAACACACAACTTCAACAGCTATCAATATTTTTGCCAAGGTTGGTTCAACTCTCCCTCTCACTTTATTTTTATTTATTTTTTGCTGGAATATTTTAAAGCAAATGTCAGACATAAGATCATTTCATCTTTCAGCACTTCAGTTTGCAAATATTGTTTCTTATGATTAACTGACTTAATTCCTTTTTATTAGACAACGAGAGGCTTTGATGAGCTTAGTTTTTTGTTCAAATGGATTAAGTTTCCTTAAATTAGAATATCTAAAATATCCATGTTTCCTCTATCCCTGCTGTAACTTGGATTTTTTATTTTTGCTTTTGCTTTAATAGTTTTCAGTTATATTGTACACGTGCATTTTAATGAAAAACAGACCTTTCATTGCAGGGGTTTTATGTATCCTCATATTACTGTCCTCTCAAGAATATATACACTATCTACTCTGCCTATTATACCATGTCAAATCCCTCAGTTTGACTTCAATAATAATGTATATTTTTCCTAATTATAGAAGTAATATATGGTCATTATAGGATGATTTGGAAAATATACAAATAGAAAAAGAAAACAACATCACTTAAATTTCTACAACCTATATCTAACAATGTTTTATGTTTTGCACATTTTATCCCAGGGTTTTTTTCCTAAATGCGTAAACACATTTTACAAAATTGAGATTGTACTATACGGATCATTTTCATAATATAATTTTTACTTAACATTCTCATGAGTATACTCCAAGTCTTTAAATCTTTAAAAAATAATACTTAACAATTATGGAATTAATACTCCACTATATGGATGTACTATAATTTAATAAACTGTTCCTTATTATTGGACAGTTGGATTACTTTCCAATGATCATACATAATTATTTGTTGATAATTCTAACCATCCTTTTGTCAAAAACAGTGAAGGGTCTGAGATTTTGCCCTACTTGCAAGTTAACAAGTTAGCCTACCACGGTCTCCTGGATGCTGGCAGCAAGCATGACACCCCTGGGTCAGACAAGGACTTATCACTTGGGATAACAGTGAGCAAGCATGAGCTTCTCACTCACATCAGTTTTCCTTGGCCCCCAAGGCCCACCAGGGTGATGTGGAGTGGCCTACACAGATGATGCATAGGCACTGGGTTTGCATCATAGCTAAGAAACCCTGAGCTTAGGAAACCCAAATCTTGCATAATGAGCTACAAGGAAACTTGCCCAAACTTTGCTCTATAGGGAGATATTATTATACTTGAACAATAAATAAACCAGCTATCTGATCAGAAGGGAAATACTATCTCTATATTACAATGCTATTTTGCTACAAACCTCCTTGAAAAGATAGTCCAGGACAAAAAGGCATTTAATGTCTCTGCTTGCAAACCAGATGAAATGTGAGAGACCCATGGAGAACTGTCTCCCAACATTCTTCAGGACAAATATGTAGAGGGCAATAACTTCAATTTTTTTTTATTGAAGTATAGTTAATTTACAATATCATGGTAATTTCAGGTGTACAGCACAGGGATTCAGATATATAGATAGATAGATAGATAGATAGATAGATATAGATATAGATAGATAGATAGATATAGATATATATATATAGATATATTCCTTTTCAGATTCTTTTCCCTTTTATTACAAAATATCGAGTATAGTTCCCTGTGCTATGCAGTAGATCCTTGTTGGTTATCTACTTTATAATATAGTAGTGTGTATATATTAATCTCAAACTCCTAATTTATCCCTACCCCCAACCCCCTTTTCCCTTTGGTAACAGTGTTTGTTTTCTATGTCTGTGAGTCTCTTTCTGTTTTAGAAATAAGTTCATTTATATCTTTTTTTTTCTTTTAAGAGTCCACTTACAAGCGATATCATATGATATTTATCTTTGTCTGGCTTACTTCACTTAGTGAAATTCTTGATACAATACAGTATTGGGTTGGCCAAAAAGTTCAGCCGGAAGACCCCAAACGAACTTTTTGGCCAACCCAATACTATAAAATTCTTTTCTAGAAAGACTGAACCACTTTATACTCACATCGATAAGTTATGAATGCCTCTGCCTCCCTTTCAAAAGCTTCCATGATTTCAATCTTCCTTAACTTCTCCTATCCTGCTCTTCCCATAAAATACATCACAATAATTAGAAGCAGAACAGCATAGTGATTAAGAGAGACTTGGAGGCCAAAAAGCTGAGTTTCAATGGCAGTACCACTATTTACTAGCTATGAAAACTGGAATGAGCCACTTAACGAATTTGTGTCTCAGTTTCTTCAACTCAAAAGTGAAGATAATCATCACCTTATTAATTTTTAATACAGTTGTGAAATGTGTTAATACACTGAGAGCACGTAGAACAGTGTCCGGAAAGTAGTAAATGCTATCTAAGTGTTAAGCTATGATTATTATGTCTGGCTGCTCTTCCATGTCCATCCCAGTCCTACCCACCCTTCAAAGTACAGTCAGATACCAATGCCTCCACAAAAACAAATGACCTCCTGCTCTGAATTCCCAATTGTACTCCATATCTCTGAAACTTTTCACTACATATTATGTACAGAGGTCTGCGTTGACCAGGTGTCTTGTTTTTAATGCTTCATGACTTTCAGGTTAATGACAGTACTAAAAGGCTTCTAGCATTTACAAAGATCTCTAACCTTCTCAATCCTACCATCCACAAAATAATGCAGCCCAAACTCTGATTACTGCAAATGAAAATCTTTATGTATCAATTATGCAAAACACTGAAGGGTTTGTTTTGGTTTTTGTTTTTTAGGCAGTAAATCAATAACATTCTTTAGGTTTATAGGCAGTCAATTAAAACAGTGCTGAACATATCAGTATTTGGGTGAAATATCTTTTAACAAAATGTTTCCTGTACTATACATCAAGATAGTAGAAATCATAGATACTCAAACCATTAGAGCAATATTGGAATTCACCATGATAAAGTTGGCCCCAAACTGATCTAGGAATAAAATTAATAAAGTGGGAGACCAAATAATTTGGGGAATAGAGCCATTAGACTGGAACAAAAACCAGATCACAGATACCAAAAACTTGCAATTTCTTAATATAAAAGCATGTGCTTAAAGATAGTATCTTCAGGGATTCCCTGGTGGCGCAGTGGTTGAGAGTCCGCCTGCCGATGCAGGGGACACGGGTTCATGCCCCGGTCCGGGAAGATCCCACATGCCGCAGAGCAGCTGGGCCCATGAGCCATGACTGCTGAGTCTGCGCGTCTGGAGCCTGTGCTCCACAACGGGAGAGGCCACAACAATGAGAGGGCCACATACCAAAGATAGTATCTTCATTACAGTAGACATTTTGAAAACCAGAACTATACCTATTTTTGACAGAAAGTTAAAAATGATATTATGATTCTAAAAATATACCTTAAAAATTGTATGTGTCCCCAGGGGTTTCAAAGTATTTTCACATGCACAGTGTAAAATTAAAGATTATAAAAACCTTATCAGAAAAAAAGCACAAGTACTATTTTTTTTCCACTAGCACTTAAGGAAACTAGAGTTCAGACCCTCAGTCAAAAAATTAAAATATTTTTGATATAAAACATAGTTGTATTTAGAAATACATGCATTTTGAAAATCATGCTAAATATTATTTTAAATAATTTAAATTACTTAAAGTCAATTTAAAATTATTTTATTTTAATAATTTAAATTATTACTATTTAAATAGTTTAAATATTTTAACATACTATTCTAAATTAAATATGAAACACTCAAGTTATTGTCTAGTTAAAGGACTTCTTAGGAAACTCAAATTAGAAAACTCGTTGCCTCTTTAAAAAGTTACCTTATGGGCTTCCCTGGTGGCGCAGCGGTTGAGAGTCCGCCTGCCGATGCAGGGGACACGGGTTCGTGCCCCGGTCTGGGAAGATCCCACATGCCGTGGAGCAGCTGGGCCCGTGAGCCGTGGCCATTGAGCCTGCGCGTCCGGAGCCTGTGCTCCGCAACGGGAGAGGCCACAACAGTGAGAGGCCCACATACCGCAAAAAAAAAAAAAAAAAAAAAAAGTTACCTTATGAGGGCTTCCATGGTGGCGCAGTGGTTGAGAGTCCGCCTGCCGATGCAGGGGACACGGGTTCGTGTCCCGATCCCGGAGGATCCCACATGCCGCGGAGCGGCTGGGCCCGCGAGCCATGGCCGCGGAGCCTGTGTGTCCGGAGCCTGTGCTCCGCAACGGGAGAGGCCACAGCAGTGAGAGGCCCGCGTACAGCAAAAAAAAAAATAAAAATAAAAAGTTACCTTATGAAGGAAAAGAGTGGAAGATAAAGTTATTCAAAAGAACTAAGAAAAAAAAAAAAAGAACTAAGATATGTATTTTGACTTTACTGCCACCACCTACCAGTAAAGTAGGGATGCACAAATATAGGCACACATCACCCCAGATCTGGGGGAAATAATAGATAGATATATGCTTCTCACCTAAGATTATGACCCTGGGGGAATCACAAATTCAATGACAGTAGTGCTGGAAGAGGGGTATCTAATGTGACAAATGATGCCAAATGAAGTTTCTTACTTGCTTCTTTTTCTCTTCTCAATTCTTTCTTCTCTCTTTCAGGTAAAACCCTTTATTTTACTTTTGGATATTTTAGTTGTTTATTGTTTATTTCTTAAAAATGTATTAGTTTCAGGTATACAATATAATGATTCGACAGATTGCAAAATGATCACCAAAATAAGTTTAGTTAACATCCATCACCACACTTAATTACAATTCTTTTTTCTTCTTATGACAAGATCTTTTGAGACCTAATCTCTTAGCAACTTTCAAATACATAATATGGTATTACTAACTATAGTCACAAAGCTGTACATTATGTCCCCAGGACTTGTTTTATTTTGACCATCTGTTACTTTTTTTTTTTTTTTTTTTTTTTTTTGGCTGTACGCGGGTCTCTCACTGCTGTGGCCTCTCCCGTTGCAGAGCACAGGCTCCGGACGCGCAGGCTCAGTGGCCATGGCTCACGGGCCCAGCCGCTCCGCGGCATGTGGGATCTTCCCGGACCAGGGCACGAACCCGTGTCCCCTGCATCGGCAGGCGGACTCTCAACCACTGCGCCACCAGGGAAGCCCTTACCTTTATTTTTGAGAGATATTTTCACTGGGTATAGAATTCTCATTTGATTGTTTCTGGTTTTCTTTCAGTGCTTTGAAGATGTTGCTCCACTGTCTTCTCCTTGAGATGTTCCCAATGAGAAATCTACTATAGTGTTTAATTTTGTTCTTCTGATGTAACTCGATATTGTTGGGTTTTTAGTCTGGCTGCTTTTAAGATATCCTTGTAAACACTAGTGTAGAGAACAGACTCTAAAGTGACCCCCATGATCCACCTCCTTGTATGTATGCCTTGTGTAATCCCTCCCTTTGAGTGCAGGCAGGACCAGCTACTTGCCTCTAAACAACAGAATTCAGCAAAGGTGACAGAACGTATGTGTGTATGCTACATAAGATTGTATCATCTTGCCTTTCAAGAAGACTCTCCTTTTCAGGATGTGCGGATATAAGCAGCCATGTTAGGACAGTCCACATGGCAAAGGAATGAGGGTGGCCTCTCAGAAATAGCAAGCAAGAAACTGAAACTCTTATTCCAACAGCTCACAAGAAAGTGAATACTACCAACAACCATGTGAGTTTGGAAGCAGATCCTTCCCCAGCTGAGCCTCAATTGAGACCACAGCCCTGACCGAATCATGAGGTTTTCCAGTTGGTTGTTGGGAACGGGCACTATTTCTGGCCTTTTGCGAGCAATGGGCATTATTCCTTGTAATTTTTTCGTATGGTTCTTAGTTTGACCTTGAGAGTTTCCTAACATGCATGTGACAATTTGCACTCAGATGAATGATCAACTGGGACCCTCTACAGATCTCCAGGATTCTCTCTTTGAGCAGCTCTATTTCAGCATTGTTTTTATCTAACCAGACTCTTACCTCTATCTCCTCAATGCCAGGGGTCCTACCAGTCTCTCCCTAGATTCCTCCTCCTTGCATCAGAGACTAGAAACTCTTCCAAGGGAAACAAGCTTGGGTAATCATAGAGCCCACCTCATTTCACTGCCCTCTCTCAGGGGTCACTGTCCTTTGTTGATTGATGTCCAGTGTCTTGAATGGTTTCATATATATTTTGTCCATTTTTTGTTTGTTTCCAGTGGAAAAGTAAATCTTGTTACTGTTATTTCATATTGGTTGAAAGCAAAAGTCTTCCAATAAGTGCATTTAACCACAGAACTAAAACCAAAACCAATGTGGGAACTAAGGTGGCAAAACAGAACATAAAAGGTATTTGCTCTGACCATGTATTCATAGAAATAGTACAACTGTAGAAGAAAAATAAAAGAAATTTGAGAGATAGATTCACCTCTTGCCTTAACCATAATAGCTGTTAGTGTTCAGATACTTTTGAAAGCTTATAAATCAAACAAAAGAAGTATATGCATATTTAAAAAGTATATTGGTAAAAAAAATGTTAAAATCAGATGGTAGAGAAAGAGCAATGGACAAAAAAGTGGGGACACAACTTTATCATTATTCATTATAAAGAACTAATAGATACTATCTCAAGAATTAGAGAACTCAGGGTGTCATAAAATGTTATAACTATGAAAGTAGACAATAAGGAAAAAATGTAAACCTTCCTAAACATCAAAAGAACTACACACACACACACACACACACACACACACACACACACACACACACACACACACACAATTTTGTAGGGGAAAAAAACGTCTTTTTTAAAAAAATACCTCAGAGGAAGTACAGTTGACCCTTGAACAATGCAGGAGTTAATCTGTGTATAACTTATAGTCAGACCTCCATATCCTAGGTTCTTCCACATCCTCAGATTCAACCAAACAAGGACCATGTAGTGCTGTAGAATTTACTATTGAAAAATATCCTCATATAAGTTGACTTGCACAGTTCAAACCCATGTTGTTCAAGGGTCAATTGTAGAGAATCTAAAAAACAAAACAAACAGACAAAAATCAGATTTCCATAAGAGAAATAGAGAATGTTGCTCCTCCCAAAAATCCACCACTATCACCACCACCACCACCACCACCCCACCCCAAAATAAGGTACTAAACTTGCATGGTTTCACAGGGGAATTCTACCAAAATTTTAAAGATTAGATAAGTCCATTTCTTTTTAAACTAGTATTAATAGGGGGTGGAGAAACTTCCAAATTATTTTATTTTTATGAAGTGGGTGTAACAAAAACGGGTGAAGCTCACTTAAAATAGGTGCCAAAATCTGAAATAAAATACTAGCAAACTAAATCCAGCAAGAAATGAAAACAGAGTAAAACATCATGAACATGTGATCCTCTTTCCAAAAATAGACATGGTTCAGTATTAGTAAATCAATAAGATCCATCATTTTAATACTTTAAAAAGAAAAAAAAATCACATAATCATGAGTAGGCACTTAACCAAATTTAAAACTATTCATGATTTTTTAAATTCAATAAAATTTTTGTTCTTAAAATAAGAATGCATGATTTTTTTTACTATAATAAAATATGTTCAGTTCAACTCAAAAGCCAGCATCATACTTAAGAAGAAACATTAAAGTCAGCAAGAAGACAAAAACTCACTATTGCCACTGTTATTTAGCATTGTACTGCAGGAACTAGCCAATAAAATTAGACAAGAAAAAAAAATGAAAGGTATAACAACTGGAAAGAAGTAGGTAAATTTATCAGTATTTGTGGATAAGATTAGAAAGTTCAAGACCATTAACCAAAAAGCTATTTACTACAGTTAGAGAATTTAGTAAGCTTACAGAGTACAGAATTAATGTTTATAAAATTATTAAAATATATGTAAACATATATAACAAGCATTAAAGGAAAATACTGCATAAATAGCAGCATATACATACATAGATAAAATTTCCTAGGAATAAATTTAAGAAACATGCAAAACCTCTATGAAGAAAATGTTAAAGTATTACTGAAGGTATCCCAAGAATGACTTGAATGAATGGTAAATTGTGTCACCACCTTGGAGAGGAAGAGTCAACATTACATAGACATCAATTTTCTTTGAGTTTGCTTATCTTGGTTACAATTAAAAAGGTTGTTTTTGTTTATTTTCAACTACACAAATGGATTCTAACTTTCATAGATAAAGACAATGAAAAAACAATAGCCAAGAAAACTCAGGGATGGGGAGAGGGGATGATCAGTTGGAGATGGAAACTAACCCTACCAGACATTAAAAAATATTTTAAAATCTCAAAAATATAAAGTCTAACATTGGTTCAAACATAGACACAGACCAATGGGAAAAAAGACGAAGTCCAGATATACACAGAATACATACAAGGAGTTAGCATGATGCTAAAAGTAGCCTCTCAAAACAGAGATGAACACCCCAATAAGTGGTGTTGAATCAATTTGGTAACCATTTAGAGAAAAAATAAACTGGGATCCAGACCAGGATGTAACAGGACAAACTTCAAAGGATCCAAACGTTTCAATGTAAAAAATGTAACCAGACAAGTACTAACTGGTTGAATGTACCCTAGGAAATGACTTCCCCATAGGTCACAGCTTGCTATCCCATGGAAATATGTGTGCCACAAATGCAAGAAATAAATGTAATTTTAAAATCTCTAATAGCCAATAAGATTTTCTAGTAGCCCTAGAAAAGATGAAAATAAATTAGATGAAATCAATTTTAATAATATATTTTAATTCAAGATATCTAAAATATTATCAATATATAAATACAAAATTATGAAAAATTTTGCTTTCTTTATTTGAAGCTAAACATTTTAAATTCCATGTGTATTTTACAGTTATAATCATATCTCAATTCAGACTAGCCACATTTCACAGACTCAATAGCCACATGTGGCTACCATACCAACTGGCAGGTCCTAAGAAGTGCAGACTAAGTTCCACAAAGTAGGGAACACTGTTTAGCTCAGTTCACCCAGTACCTGCACAGTGCCCGGCATATATTTTTGTGAGAGAGAAAAGAGAAGGAGGAAGGAATAAAAATGGATCTTATCTGAGAAACAAAGGCATTGGTATAGTAAGGGTGAAAAAAAGCATTTAGAAGTCTTGGGTTCAAGTCTTGACTCTGAAATTTCCTAATAGGTAACTTGGGCAAATCATAACTTCTCTGAACTTGATCTGTAAAAGAAGATTTTTCATGCTTACCTATTGTTTAGGAGTTGCTATGAGGATCAAACGAGATCATGAAGACATATGTAAATTGTGAGGCACTTTATAAATGTTATATTGTTACTGAGTTAAAAAGCTCTGTCTCTATGATCACTGTTTCCAGAGGACACTAGCTTCTTGCTTTTGATCACTGTCGCCCATCTATCTCCTACCATGGACATGCAGGTTAAAATTATGCAGCATGTTGGTCCATGTTCTATCCCTGGAAGACCATTATTTTGATCTGTTCATCTGTGTTCAGTGCCTCACTCCACATTTCAGCTGTCTGCAAATAGAAGCCTCTCTCCTTTAACTTGACAAAAAGAGGCTCTCCTGAGGTATCTCAGACACTTGTATCCTGTTGGGGTACCTTTGGTTTGCAGCATCTACCCTACAGAATAACCCTAGCCATCCTCTGATATAGGACAGGAACTGGTTACAACAGAAGCCAGAAAAGGAAAGGGACCTGAAATCCTAAGATGCTCCTCAGAGAGATATGGAGAGAGAATGGGGTTGGATGACTCCATTGAAGGTGGAAGAGTCAACAAGGAGTAGGAAGTTGGATCCAAGCTTGCCTCATTTTCCATAATGACTCACATCATATCAGAAGGCTAGTATTCCATTCACATCTCTCCCTGTTCCCTAACTGGTGACTTCTGGCTGCCTGGTAAAAAGAAGGAAGAGTCAGAGGAACACATTATCTCCCTACAGTTTCCCTCATTAATAGTCATCAAAGCTGGCATTTTGAGTAAGTTAATTAGAAAAACAGGGATACTTAAATACACTCAGTCTTTCAGATTACCCTCAACCAGCCAGAGTGCCTGAACTGAAACTCTCCTGGATTAAGGTCACTTTGACAGCAAAAGTACCTGTGTAACTTCTGGGTGAAACAATCCTTTCATTTTCAGGTAATACAGAATATTGCTTTGTTGACAGTGGAATAGAATGAACATAAGCCAGAAAACCCGGGTTCTTCTGCCTGCCACTTAAATGTAGCCTAAATTTGCACAAATAACTTAATCTCTATCAGTACATTTCTATATATGTTAATTGAACATAATTATGCTTTGCTTACACAGTTGTTTGGGGAATATTCACTGCCACTTTACTTTAGCTTTCCTATTACACAGAATGGTTATGAGAGGCTAGTATGTTATTATTATAGTGATCTCTGGCATGGCTTATAAATAAACCACTGATGAGGAAATTTAGAAGATACTGAGGTAGTATTACTGTGAAAGAACTGTATTATAAAATGCATGTGATTTTATTATAGAGTTGCATGCATGCTACTAGCACATTCGATGCCAAACCTCCAAATATTTTCATGTTTAATCTTGATTTTCTAATGTGGTTTAGGTATCTTTTTCTACACCAGGTGCATGATGCAATGAAGATGAACGTTCCTAAAGGTACCTAATAGTAGAAAGCCATCCCATTACTCCATGACTATATGAGCACAGAGGGGGTTAGGACACCTGGCCAACTTCAAAGGTGAATTAGTCCCGATACAAAAAGAGATCAGAGAAAGGCCTAAGACCACTAGACAAGAATCACCTACAGAATTCAGGGAGCATAGTTAGGCAACAGCCACTTAGTTTTCCACACCTATTGCTTGGAAAGGGGCTAAATTTTAATGCATAAGGGTCCCAGTACTGTTTCCACAACTCGCACATAGGTCTCTTCCTGGATTAAACTCATAAGAAGGATTTAGTGTTTAAGTTTCCTGTGAAGGGGGTCTTTGTTCCCACTAAGTCCTAAGAATAATTTTAAAGAGAGAAGAAAAGAATGATATGCAATTTTGTAGTTCTTTGTTGTAAAGTGGGGTCCCTATGTTTCTTCAGAAAAATAATTTCTTTTAACTGTTCTCACTCACAGGAACGGAAGCATTCCCAGTGTCTGACTAGAAGAACATAAAGTTAGGAATATTGCTCAGTGGATTTATTCCTGTGAAGATGAAAACATACAATGGAACAAAGAGAAAAAAGATAATCTTAAGGCCACAGATAACTGACCATATCTAAGTCAGAATTCCTTAAGGGAAGCCAAAAATGCACTGGAAGCTCACTGTTTGTTTCTTTTTTATATACTTTTTTTTCCCCCTTCAGTCAGAAGATATGCAGTTTGACTGATGGTATTTTTTCCACACTGGTGACATTTTAAATGGAAACCAAGATTTTTGGGGGTGGTTGTAATAGCTTGATGAAATCTTTAATGTGTGCCAAAATGTTTCATTAATGTAAGTCAGCCAAATAATTCTCTTGCCTTGTAAAAATATTTTTTAAAAAAATGCTTTCTGAACTGTTAAAAAATTAGAGTACTTAGAGTTTAGCTACAAATATATGGGTTATATTGACTAACGTTGTACCCGTATTTCCTCAAAGCAAACAGTAGAGAGGATATAATTTTGATGTTAGATATGAAGTTCTCAACTTTTTAAAATCAAATAATTACTACTTTTAAATTCAGATGGCTATTAATAATCTGGGATTCAAACAAGTTGCTATGTTTCTCGCTCGAAACAACTGCTTGCCCTTGTGAAAAGCTAGGTGGTTGCTACCTTTAGGTTTGTGGTACTTAGGTCTTGGTGGCCAATGACCAGTATGGATTCTCTTTTACTCTGCATATAGTTTTTTTCTAGTTGAAATGAAGAGTCAGTTCATGTTTGGTTGGTGATAACAATAAAGACATGTGGTATTTAAAAGTAGGAAAACTGCCTTTCAGTCAACAGAAAATTACATACTTAATATTAAAGCAGAAAAGTATAGTGATGCACTGGAGGTGAAAAATGGGGGAACCTTAACTAAATTACAAGGAAATTTCCATAACAGATTCACTAGTAATGTTGTTTTAATAATGATTTCCTGTCATGAACTATATTTATCATATACTGCCTCTCTGACATGACATTGTATTTAATGTTTTTGAGAGCCATGTTTTAATCAGATTAAACTCAAGGAAACCGATAGGTATCTGTCTGGTCTTAGCTTTAGCTTCTGTTTCTTATTTAGCCACAAGACTATTATTGCTGGAATCTTTATAAACACATTTGCAGGGATTGCCACAAGAGAGCAGCTTATGTTGTGAGGTCACAAAAATGTGTGCCGGTGGTTTTCATGATCTCTGCACAGAGTGCATTACAGAACTGTTTAATAAATTAAAGACAAGTGATGCAAAATGTGTTCCTTTCCCCCATGGGATTAAGCATCTAAAAATACAAATTATTTTTAGATTCAAAAAGTAGTTTCTTAGGAACTAAGTAACCAAGAAGAATGTTCAAAGAAAGGTTGGTACAATATTATTCATTATTCAAGTATATTTACATAAAACTAAAATCTCCAATAATAAGCTCAATGTTCTAAAAACTAATTTACCAAATAAGCAGTAATAACTTTGATAATTTATATAACAGCTATGACATTACTTAAGATGCAACATTCCAATATTATCAGTGAATACATCAAGTTGAATACTTGAAAGAGTTCTGGAGGGCAAAGTTTTCCTCCTTCAAATTCAGGCTCTTCGAAAAAAGTACTCCCTGGTTCAAGATTTCCCATGGCAGATAATCTAGTAACAATCCAATAGTGCCAAACTGAGCATTAGATAAGGATGAAGTCATATATCAAAGTAAGATTAGTGTTAAAAGTGGAAATTAACAAAGAACATATAAAAGAGAATTAAAAAGGTAGTACAGACTGACCTTTAACACTACAATCATCATCATATGAAAATGTTTTTAGGCTTAGATGACTGTGTAATACATGCAACATACAAAACCACTTTATGTTAGGTATAATAATACATTATTTTTTCATCCACATAATTTGCATACCTTTTCTTAACATAAATAAATATGCAGTAAGTTCCTCAGTAAGTACCTGTGGCTTTGAAGCTTCCTCTGTAGAATATCTTAAAACTGCTGTACAGCATGCATGACAGACACTGATTAGCTGGTAAGATATAATCTAGTGAACTGGTACTAAACTAAAAACTATAGAGTAGCAGCCACAGCTAGTTATCAGGTACTTTTTTATGATGTATACATTACGTAGGAAAAGAGAATATCCTTCAATTGTCTGTATACAAGAATGGGAAATCTTTGAGACTATTATTAATTAATGATTAACAGGATTACTGCTGAAGTTTTTCTTGTAGGTATTAATAACACCATAACTGAGTGTAAGAAGTCTAAGAAAAATCAGTCAGTGCTATTATTGAGATGCTTTTTAATATCTCTGTCGTTATATATAGTTTCAGTCTGCATTATTTTTGCTTTTTTTTTTTTTGCAGTACGCGGGCCTCTCACTGTTGTGGCCTCTCCCATTGCGGAGCACAGGCTCCAGACACGCAGGCTCAGAGGCCATGGCTCACGGGCCCAGCCGCTCCGCGGCATGTGGGATCTTCCCGGACCGGGGCATGAACCTGTGTCCCCTGCATCGGCAGGCGGACTCTCAACCTCTGCACCACAAGGGAAGCCCTATTTTTGCTTAATATTAATAAAATATTTTGTGAACAATTTACAGGTTGGGTTTCAGGTGAGCAGAATAAACACACTATTTATAAGTACAAGATATACTTTTAAACCAACTTTTAAAATTTCACTGGATCTTTCAACATTTGTTTGAAATGCTTACAAGATATTCATCTATTTGTGGCATCATATAGGTCTGTCTCCCCATCTGTCTATGTTTTTCATGAAGACTAGTATCTGGTACATGTGGTTTTTTTTTTTTTTCTCCTTCCCCACTTTAGTAGCTATTCATTGGCCCACTACTATGCCATTTCTGTAATAGTTGTCCGACAGCATTTATTGATCATTTTTTAAATAAAATACAAGCTTTCTTTTACAGGACAAGGGGACAAGTAATCAATGCCTTTAATTTAATTTTGACTAAATTTATCTCTGTATGGTTAGAAAATTAATGTCATCAAAATCTATTATTGTCACAATAAATAATTACATTGGCAGCATGATGTAATACTAAGATCTAAAACACTGAATTTTCTAAGAGTAACATATATATGGTTGTTCATCACAGCACTTCAGCCCTATCTTCCCAAAGTAACCTTCTTATATTCTATGGCCAGATTTGCTAAGAAATTCACATCTTGCATGTATGGACATCTTGAGGAATCCTTTTTTAACAGGAAATCCTGGCAACACCCCTTCCCCTCCCCACTCCACTTGGTAGCCTGACTCCAGCACAAGCTCATCTGGTTCGACTAAAATCATTGCATTATTTGGCAGTGGTTTCTTCATACGTGGCGCTTGGAGCTCATTGAAGCTCAAACAGTACAGGAAATGCAAATCATGCAAACCACCCTCATGATGGCGACGTATAGCAGCGTGATTGAGCGGCAGTACGCACGACTCGTGGGCTGACCACATGAAAGGAGCCATTTACAGACCAGATGAGCAAAAGCTGGGATAAGTTAGAGAGTATGTGTGAGTTTAAAAGCTGGCAGAATAGCATCCTTATTTAAAATAGAAGGAGTTTTTTATTATTACTTTTTATTAATAACACCTGCCCAAGTTCTTTAAATTGAAGGAAGTTTACAGAGGTAGAGTGAGTATACTGCACTAAGTAATCCAATCTTTCTTTTTTTTAAATCCCAGGTATGGTAGAAGAGTGGAGTACTTTCCATCAATTTTTCACAGGATTTTCTACAGTTGTTAACAATTATTGGAAATGTTTTCTTTCACTGAACTTTAAAAAAAAGATAATTTCGCAATGCCCCACATTATCTGCTCATAATTCCTAGTGTCAGTTTAATTGCCACATGTTAATAAAATTAGCTCCTCCAACAAAAAATAGGGAGCTATAATTCTCAGGAATTCTTCAACAAAAGCCTTAGGAGCAATACAGAATTTGCTATTAAGAGAATATTTGAACAAGGCTAATACAGTAATTAGAACAGAAAAATGGCTACAGGAAGTTCTTTTCTTTTTTGGAACTGATTGTTTTTTAGATGTTTCTAATTTACCACCAAGTAAAGAAAATGTGACTATTAAGAGAATAAATGCAATAACTTAAAATAATTAAAAGAAACATTCAATTTTATATGTTTGTTTAGCAGTTTAAATTATTTTCCAAAGCCCTTTAAGTAGGCTATGTCATTTGCATACAGACTTAAAAGCACCAAGAATTCCATTAAAGCACTGGCTCTCTTAACCCCTTATACCTATAGCTACAAGCTTAAATAAGGGAATGAATAAGTTAGACGTTTAAATAAAGTGGGGAAAAAGACCAATGCTTCTGGTCTAGGAATCAGAAAACCTAAGTATAAATAGCCATATGATACTGAACTAATCATTCTGAAACTTAAATTTCTCATATTCAAGAATGACGCTATCACCAGCCTTCCTGACAGCTTCAGAGTTTCATTTGAAAGATGGGGTGATACAGTATGTGAGAAAATTGTACAGCCCTAAACAGACATAAAGAAGTACTCTACGAGGGACTTCCCTGGTGGCGCAGTGGTTGAGAGTCCGCCTGCTGATGCAGGGGACACGGGTTCATGCCCCGGTCCGGGAGGATCCCACATGCCACAGAGCGGCTCGGCCCGTGGGCCATGGCCGTTGAGCCTGCGCGTCTGGAGCCTGTTCCGCAACGGGAGGGGCCACAGCAGTGAGAAGCCCGAGTACCACAAAAAATAAAAAAAAGAAGTACTCTACGAACTTTCCTGGTGGTGCAGTGGTTAAGAATCCGCCTGCCAATGCAGGGGACACAGGTTCGATCCCTGGTCCGGGAAGATCCCACATGCCGTAGAGCAACTAAGCCCGTGCGCCACAACTACTGAGCCTGCACTCTAGAGCCTGCGAGCCACAACTACTGAAGTCCGCACGCTGAGAGCCTGTGCTCTGTAACAAGAGAAGTCACCACAGTGCAAAGCCCGCGCACCGCAACAAAGAGTAGCCCCCGCTGGTCGCAACTAGAGAAAGCCCACGCACAGCAACAAAGACCCAATGCAGCCTAAAATAAATAAAATTTTTTAACATCTTTATTGGAGTATAATTGCTTTACATTGTTGTGTTAGTTGCTGCTGTATAACAAAGTGAATCAGCTATACATATACATATATCCCCATATCCCCTCCCTCTTGCATCTCCCTCCCACCCTCCCTATCCCACCCCTCTAGGTGGTCACAAAGCACCAAGCTGATCTCCCTGTGCTATGTGGCTGCTTCCCACTAGCAATTAATTTAAAAAAAAAAAGAAGAAGAAGAAGAAGTACTCCACTATTTATGAGGCACTCACATTGTGCCAGGTACTATGTTGGGCTCCTACATACATTATCTCATTTGGTTTAATTTCATCTTCACAATACCACTTCATTATTATTAGTCCCATTTTAAGAGACAAGAAAATTGAGGCTCACAAAAGTTAAGCAATTTCCCAGAAATGGTACAGCTAATAAATGGCAACACTGAGGGTAAATATATTAGGCCATACATGGTTCTGTATTGATATGTTTCATAATCATCCACTGGGGGTCTGCATAACTCTTGATTAGTTGTTATTTTAAAGAGAAAATCAATGCTGACACCCTACAAAGTAGAATCAAGTAATGCAGAATTTCTCTAACTTTTCCATCAGACACACAGCTAGATACTTGGTATTTCGAATTGGCTCATATTATTCCATCATGTCCACTTCTTCCTTAATTCATCCGAAACACAGGCAATGGCTACCCTGTTTGACAACCAGAAAGAGTGCTGATAACCATTCTCCCCTGAAGTCACCAGAGCCACTGCCTTGAAATTTTAAACACTGGTTGGTGTAAAGAAATTCTGACTGGGTGCAACAAGAATAGGCAGCTTTAAAGACTTTGATTGCCAACTGAACTGTCTTCCTTTCCAAGCCAAGGAAAGCCACTTGTATGTACAGCCACTAATAAGCAAGACTTAATTATTTGTTTTTGGTTTCAGAGAGTTTGTAAAAGCCCATGGGAGAAAAGAGGTTAGATTATATTTTAATATTTAAAATAAAGTAAAACAAAAACCTGTGAGCTTATATTTGTCAAAAGAGAAGACTGTAGACAAAAGAAAGATGTTGGTGGAAAAGAGCATATAGTTATATACAAGTTGCAGGTAGGCAGCATAATTTTGCCAGAGCAACCAATAAAGGAGAAAAGTCAGTCAGAGAACCTATTCAACAGGGTATTCAGATCAGTTGAGACAGGATGCTCATTCACAGCTAGAAAATTCATCAATTGCCCTAAGCCATGCCAAAACCCAGAAGAGGATGAATCAATAAAGCTGGGAGGAGTGCTGAATTATTCCTTCTACCCTCAGCTGTTAGAAGGCATCAAGGATCCTACTGAAGAAACAAAACCTTGATGCATCTATAGGAAGTTTGATGTATGAATATTATGTTGTAATCTGAAGATCGGAGATTTAAGAAACACCATTTACATCATGTCCTGTTTCATAGGGAACAGATATAAAAACCAGGCACTGACAAGCCATAGGTTCAAGGATTTCAGAGATTGTGATGGTAGCGGGTAGAAGTCTCTCCTTGTAAAATAAATTTAAAGTTGCATTCTGAGGAGGAAGCACTGAAGTGGACTGAGTCAAGAAGCAAAATATGAAAACAAGTGGATCTGAAAAAAAATGAAGTTTCCAGGTAAGACCAAACTAGTAAGTGGATCTGCGTGGGTTTTGTTTTCATTTTGTTTTGAATGAGGAGGGCAGAGTTCATTCCTCTTCAAATGCCCCAGGACAATTCTTAACAATCCCACTGTCACACTTTCCAGCTGGAAAACAAACCTGAATCTGCATCTCTTGTTTGAGCCTGTTTTTCTCCATTTGCCTTCAGTAGCAAGAGAACATTACTGATTCATTAAATCATCCCTTACCTTTGCCTCTAAATTATTTCCAATTCTTCCAGTATTTATTTTCCAGCCTGTTATTGATTTTCATCAGTAACAGGACTATCAATGAAAACAGAGGACTATTTTCATTGATAGTCCTCTAGGTGCTATCAAATTTGCCACATTAGATTCACATTACAGAATTCAATACTAAACACTCAGGACCCACCCAGAAATGTCATCACCTACCCCTTGTTTTCGACAGCTCACTTAACCTTTCCAGACCTCTGTTTCCTCAGCTGTAAAATGACAGCAGTTTGATTAGAAGAGCTTTAAAGTATTAACTATGTTAATATCTGTCATATTATCTCAATGTCAGGCGTTAATATCTAAAAACACTAATTAGTAAGGAAAAAAGTAGTATCACAGAAGACTCTACAACGGGAGGCAAATAATTAACATTTTGTCCATAGTACCCCGTGGACAACTACCTATGTGATTATAGTTAAGTCACGGAAACTTTTTTGTTGCTTTTACCAACAAACTGAAGATAATACATCACACTTTCTTATGGAGGGAATGGACCATATAATTTCTTACTGCAATGATTCCAGAATGAATGACTATATTATGGCTTATTATATGTACATGATGGTACCAGGTAGTCCTTTATTTAACAAAAATTTACTAAAAGCCTAGACTGTAACAGGCACCATATGACATAGTGAATTTAAGGATGCTGGTGTAGTGGGTTGAACTGTGTTGTCCAAAAAGATATTCAAGTCCTAACCCCTGGTATTCAAGTTAAGATGAGGTCATACTAGATTAGTACGGGCTCTATAGCCAATGACTTCTGTCCTTATAAAAAGGGGAAGGGACACAAAGAGATATACACAGGGAAGAAGGTCATGTGACAACAGAGGCAAAGATTGGAGTGATGCACCTACAAGCCAAGAAATGCCCAAGATTGCGGGGAGCCACCAGAAGCTAGGCAGAGGCAAGAAAAGATTCTTCCCTAGAACTTTCAGAGGAAGCAAGTCTTGCCAACACTGATTTTGGACTTCTAGCCTCAACAACTGTGACAGAATAAATTCTGTTGTTACAGAAACCTTAAGAAATTAATATAGCTGGTCACATCAGTACAATGAGAGATAGCCAGGCAAATAAAAAAAGTTATTAAAAGAATTCCAGGGCCTCCCTGGTGGCGCAAGTGGTTGAGAGTCCGCCTGCCGATGCAGGGGATACGGGTTCGTGCCCCGGTCTGGGAGGATCCCATATGCCGCGGAGCGGCTGGGCCCGTGAGCCATGGCCGCTGAGCCTACGCGTCCGGAGCCTGCGCATCCGGAGCCTGTGCTCCGCAACGGGGGAGGCCACAACAGTGAGAGGCCCGCATACCGCAAAAAAAAAAAAAAAAGAATTCCAAGAAATATGTTATTTTAGTGAAACCAAAGGACTGGTAACACCTAATATTTTTTTAAAATTTAAGCTTTCATGACATTGAAAAGTAGTGCTTTTGAACAGGATAAACTACAGGCTATTATCATAACCAACTCTAATTTACTAATTTGATTTTTGAAAACAAACCATTTGACTTCTGAACAGTTTCCTTTCCTAGAAAGTAAGGTTTGACATACATATTAATCTACCACACAAGAGTGAAAAGAAAATTAATGACATTATGAATACTTTTGTAAATGGTAAATGTCATAATTATACATATATGTACACACAGAGATAGAAACGTAGATGATTTAGGGGTAGGTAAGGTATGGATATGGACTGAGGGTTATAAACTTTATGACACTGCAAGAATTATTACATCCTGTCTCTGTCCCAACTACAGACCAAGCAAAATCAACTATTCAAAAAAAAAATTATCTGACTATTTAAATTGCTCAAGTAGTGAAAATAAAAAAAGTGTAAAACAGCAGCATTCCTAAAAAAAATTTTTGTGCTCTGATTAAAAAATAATTAAAATTAATACAAAACAACAATCTGTCCAATTAGTGTTTTCTTTAGTTAGCAAGAACATTTAACCTCTTCAATAAGCTTTTATGTGGACAGAATGTTTCATACTACTATAATTATCCCTTAAAAGTAAAAAAACAAAAAGAAAGGAAGTACCCAGCAAGTGAAACAAAGCTAAGAGAATTACTGAGTTATATTTATACTTAAAATCTTGAACTGCTGAAGATAAAGTATAATAGATAATACTATTATTTGTACTAAGCCCAGACAGTATATTTTAGACCAGCATTCCCAACCCCAGTTGCACTTTAGAAAGACTTGCAGGATATTTAAATATAAATGTTGATGCCCAGGGCCCCTCTACAGACAGGGCTGCCCCCGCATGGCAGCGCAGGCTTTGTTCTCACAACTCCAGAGGGCACTATTTATACACTGCAATGCAACCGATAAGATGTAGGAATAAAAAGTTAAGTGAGTACAAAGCATTAAAGATACTAAGTGAGCCACTAAATCAACACCAATCATTTCTCAAATAAGAAGCACCAGACTTCAGCTCTCTGGGCAAAAAGGAAGCTTCTACTGGGCAGCCATTTAGTACATAGCATCCTGAGCATGCTCTAGGCCCTGGGAAATTGCTTTCTCTCCTCTTTATCACATAAGAGGGTCCTGTTTTACAGTAAATACAGTATTTTAAGGTTAAGAAATATTTAATGATACTGAGTAATTACTTAGGATTTATTAGGGTGATAATGGTATCACCCTACAGTGATGTTTTATTTTTAAGAGATTTTATCATTTAGAGATACACAATGAAATATGTAGGCCTATAAATGGAATGTCAGGAATTTGCTTCAATAAAATGTGGAGTGGGAGACTTCCCTGGTGCTCCGAGTGGTTAGGACTCTGTGCTTCCAATGCAGGGGACATGGGTTCGAACCCTGGTCGGGGAACTAAGATCCCACATGCTGTGCAGCTCAGCCAAAAAAAAAAAAAATATATGGAGTGGGAAAGAGCTAGGAGGAGTTCAGATAGAATCAGACTGGCCGTTTATTTATAATTGTTAAAGGGTAAATAGGTTCATTATTCCCTCTACTTTTGTATATGTTTAAATTTTTCCATAATGTGGCCACTCATTCAAATCAAAAATAGGATATGCAATGTGCCTATAGTAAGCAAATTATCTTGACCAAAATGGAGAGTATACTTAAGATGGATAGTATCATCACAAGGAAAGGACCAGGCAATCATTCCTTAACGATGAGTAAGAATTTGTTTGTTGGAAAAATAACTGGCAGTCAAACAAAAGGTTTACAACAAGACATAGGACAGTGCTGTAATTTAAAAGTAGTGGAAAGCAGAAATGACATCAGAGTACGAAATAATAACTAATCAGAGTAACCTAAAAGAGGTCAAGAAGGTTTCTGCCCCTCAAGCTGAGGTCAAAATTAATGCCAAGAAAGAGAGAGTGGTTAAAGGAATCAAAAGCAAGAAAGGGCTGAGAGAAGTAGGGGGGAAAAATATTAAATTTGCCACTGAGAATGCCATTGATAACAATCCTAATTTACTCCAGTTAAGTGATAAATAGATGATTATAAAAGGCAGAAAACACAGAAATATAGTACAGTTGACTCTTGAACAACACGAGTTTGAACTGCATGGGCCCGCTTATAAGTGAATTATTTTTCAATAAATATGTACAAAAGTAAGTAATACTTGATGCTCGGTTAGCTGAATCCTTGGATGTGGAATTGCAGAGATGGAGGGCCAACTGTAAAGTTATCTCAGATTTTCAAGTTGCAGGGGGTAACCCCGAGTTGTTAAGGGTCAACTGCATATTGAACTGAATTGAAAGATATTCAGGGTTTTCTTTGACAAGAAAGACATTTACTAGAGAACAATGGACAAGAGGATGGCCAAATTGACGACATTTCCAAAAACTAGACAATGATAAAAGTAAAGTTTTTAGTGATGTGGAAGGAATATGGTAAATAATTAAAATACAAAGAGGAAGAGCTAGGAGGGTAGCCTTCTATGGAATGGCTGAAAATGCTCAAAAGGGCTACAAAGGTCAAGCAATACTACCTGAAAAAAACAGGGATAAACTATTTCTAGAAAGTAAACCATGTAAACTGGCATCACTGCCAAGTCAACAGGTAAACCTCCAGGGATTATAAATCAGTATTGTTCCTCCACTGTTCTCTTCTATCATCATAATCTGTACACTTCCAAAAAGGTCCTGGGTTTTAACAGCTTATAGGAAGTTCATGTCTAATGAAACCTTTTTTCTGCATTGCATTTGTATTCCCCCAACTTAAGTTTTCCTGCTAATAAACTAAATACCAGTAACCATTTTCTGCATATTGCCACTGTATCCTGGTAAAAGGAAAGTCTCAGTATTTCCATTTTATAGCTTCTATTTATCATTTTAAGTTCTGCCTCGTGTGCTTCAAACTCATTACAGCTACATCTTTTGGCATTTGAAAAAGAATCCAAAAGAGAAACGTGAAAACCACTAAAACAGCCACCTTCTCCACTGTACTAAACAGGTAATTATATAACAAGCATGAAGTATTTCAACTAAAGTAAAGCACTGTACTCATAAAACATTTTAAAAAGTACTGAGCAGCTACTACATGCAGGGCAGTATAATGGGTAGAGCAAGGAAGAAAGAAGAAAAAGAAAATAGGATGTATAACCTTGCAAAGCATGTAAAGCAACTGCTAAATAATGTCTTATATGCTACAAATCCAGCTAGCATTGTTTTTCTGTGTATCTCTTATCCGTAAATAAATACAACTGGAATATTGCACATAGCAAAGATTATATATCTTATGAATTTTATTGATATTTCTTAGTATTATTTATTCATTCATCCAACAAATATTTACTGAACACTAAGAGAATTAGACCTTGGGAATAGTTGTGAAAAAAAACAAAGCCTCTGCCCTCAGGGAACTTAGAAATAATAATAAAATATTTCCTGCACAAATTTATGATGACCTTTGCTTATAAAACTTCAAGAAATGGGCAATATTAAATATCATAAGATACCAAAATCACCCTAACATATTTGCTTTTGAATTTCAGCTGCTCAAAAATCCATGAGTTGGGCCTCCCTGGTGGCGCAAGTGGTTGAGAGTCCGCCTGCCGATGCAGGGGATACGGGTTCGTGCCCCGGTCTGGGAGGATCCCATATGCCGCGGAGCGGCTGGGCCCGTGAGCCATGGCCGCTGAGCCTGCGCGTCCGGAGCCTGCGCGTCCGGAGCCTGTGCTCCGCAACGGGGGAGGCCACAACAGTGAGAGGCCCGCATACCGCAAAAAAAAAAAAAAAAAAAAAAAAAAAAAAAAATCCATGAGTTAATTATCTGTTACTTTACAAATTTTTTTGTTTTTCCTCTCATCCACGGATCCACTCACAGAATGACCACTTCCTCACTATTATTAATCCTGTCCAAGTTTAACTGAACAGGTAACACTGCTTAGCAGTGACAAAAAGTAAAACATTATTAATAGCTTATTCAGAATTGTTTGTTACTTAATGAGTTGCTCTGTAAAATACTGAAGGTGAAGGGCAAAAGAAATGGATGAAAGATTTAGAATTGTCTGGAAGGGGGTAAGTGGGGAGCAGGATTTGAGTAGTTAAGAGTGTTTAGTTTTGCTTATTTAACTCTTTACAGGTATAAGAAATAACATAAATAGAATGTCTAAAAAAGGGAAGGAAATCAAATGAGCAGGTTAGGTCTCTCTCTCTGCAACAAGCTGGGCAAACGTATTTCTCCAATTCACCTGAAGTATATTTTATCTTCAGCCCCAATTAGCAAAGGTAGAAGTGTATTCAGAGGTTTTTGAAAGAAATAAAGAAAGCCTATTTCTACAGAAAAAAGAAAAAAAGCAAAACTAATATACATAAGGTCTCTTCAAAAATTTTACCTACTAATAAAAAGCTTTCAAGCACATTTATAACAAGTTTTAAAGATATATTCCAGCTAAATAATCTGCACTGATGTGGTGGCCAGTGACACAGCTGATCTGAAATGGCCATTTCTATTGTGAACAAGAAAAGAAACTTGGTATGTTTACTAAAATTCACATCAACTCGAAGAAAATATATTTGAACATTTATTTCCGTTTAACAAATATTTTTGGCAGTTAGGATTTTCAGCTGTTATTCTTTCATTAAAATTAAAGTGAGACATTTCTACATGTTCAGGCATTCACATAATTCTTTTCTTCGGGGTTTAAACAAAGAGATGACACTGTATATGTGAAATAACTACTTTGTGTTAGAAAATTACAGTCATTTTATCATAGGTGTGAAGTGCTGCTTTTCTTTAAAAAAAAAAAATAGCAACCAGTATTGTCAAAACCTTCAGATCCATGAGACAAATGTACACCTTTTTTTCTCTTTAATACTTTATTTAGTCTTTACTAGATAAGGGTGCAATTTAGCCACCCTCCATTTTACCTTTTTCATAAACACAGCATTTTTTTTACACACTTTCAAATCAAGTACCTAGGAAAGTACCTTACAAAATAGAAGTCATTACACAAATGTTAGTTGAAGAAAATGAATAAACTGTGAATTATTAATTCACTTTTTCTAATTGCAGAAATATAAATATGACCACTATTTTCATTCCTTATTACTACCCACTATTTATTATTATTTATTAAATTATTTATTAAATAATAAAATAATTATTTAATTATTGCTGTTTAACTATAACTCAAAAGTGATATCAGAACTGAAATAAGTTAAACAGAAACCAAAAATCTGTGAATGACATCCACACTATCATTTCTTCTAATCACTATGAACCACATGTACTGAAGAATAAACACAGCAGCATATTGTAGCTGTGGGCCAAACACTCTTTAAACATTATTTTTTTATTTAAGTATTAATTCCACGCCATCTCTTCTATTTACATTTTAAAAGAGATAAACTAAAGGCTAGAAATTAATAATCTAAAAATAAAAATCTCAGAGCAAATGAGTTACATAAAAGAAGAGCACAAATTCTAACTTCACGATAGCATCTTACTCTTCAGTTTACAAAATATTCTTCGAACATTATTATCTCATTTGATCCTCATAACAAACCCTGAAGATAAATGGGCAGGGTATTATTTTTTCTTTTCACCATTTTGCAGATGAAGATACAAAAGAATGGTGATCTGCCCTTAGAGTCTGAGTGGCTAAACTGGGCCTTTAATTCAGCTCCTCTGGCTTCCAGTCCAGTGCTCTCTCCTGCTCCCTCACAGCTACTATCTAACAATATGTCTAATAGGTACAAAGAGAAAATCAAAACCCATTATTAGGGATGCCCAAACATTGAAGGAATTCACATTGTATGGCTAATATTTGTAAGTCAGGATTAGTCAATATCTATGTGTCTAATCTGTGGTTTGGAGCTGTGAACAAATACCACATTAGTCAGCAAGACAAAATAAGTGAGAGAACAACTGACACTCCATGTCTATGAAAAAAGAAGTCATTCTTGGTTTGATGTGCTTACCAGCTGGAAAAAAGAAAAAAAAACTGTATGACAAATTGAAAAGTAAAACAGAAATGAAAATGAATGCTGATGAGTTCAAACTGAATATTCTAAATTGCAAATGTGGAAATACTGATTCAAATGGCACCATGTCATTAAACTCTATTAGAAGGAAGGCTTCAGGTGACTCATACAAATTTGGAGAGAAGGGATTTCCCTGTCACCGCCCCCCCATTTTAAAATGTAAAACAAAAATACCAAACAAAGCCAGGTTGCAGTATTACTTTAGAGATTTTCAACAATTTTTCTAAAACCTAAGACCTACCAAGTTTATAACAACTGATACTCATCTAAAGCCTAAATCCTGGGCCTCCCTGGTGGCGCAAGTGGTTGAGAGTCCGCCTGCCGATGCAGGGGATACGGGTTCGTGCCCCGGTCTGGGAGGATCCCATATGCCGCGGAGCGGCTGGGCCCGTGAGCCATGGCCGCTGGGCCTGCGCATCCGGAGCCTGTGCTCCGCAACGGGAGAGGCCACAACAGTGAGAGGCCCACATACCGCAAAAAGAAAAAAAAAAAATAAAGCCTAAATCCTTAATAACAGAAATACTAACTTTTTTGCTGTAATATAGAACAGGTCATAACAGAATGTAAATATTCTGAATTCTCCAAGTTTTGATATAATCAATATCTTAAGGGTTTATCACCAGAACCGACAATATGCATTAGAAATCCTAGAACATAATAGTTTCTGGGGCCAGAGCAGGCTGAAGGATGCAATAGCCAAAAAGAAAACCCTGTTCATCAAAACTTTCTTTTTCAGTAATTCTAAGAGGCTGGTGCTCACCACAACTCCTCTCAGATTTAGACATCTAATTAGAAACTGCATTTTTAATACTAGTTAATACATGTAAAACATATGCATGTTGAACATATTAAAGGACAAAAGTTTTCTGGGAGCTTTTTTCCAAGGGAAAAAAAAATAAAGAAAACTCAACACTGTTCAAGTGGACCACTACCATCAGCCAGCATTTTATCTAAAATAAAACTGATTGAAAGAAGGCAAATATAAAGATCATGTTTCCAGAAGCCTGAATGTTTTTCAGGTACTTCAAATCTAAAACCGCCACTGTTTCTCCTTCTTGTGTGAATATGTATGTGTGTCTTCTTTTTTCTACTCCCAGTTCTAAATACCAAAATCAGACAAAAAAAAAAAAGATTACTCACATAAACTCTACTTACATACTAAATACTCAATACTCCAATTTCAGAGCCAATAAGTCCTCGATTCTTAACCTCTGCTTCTCTTACTTCTCTTACATTTTTCAAAAAATACTGCAAATAAAATATGAATGTCATGAAATATTTCTGAACACTTAGAAAAATAAAAATACTACTACTACTAAAATGATTGCATAGTCCTCCTAATCACTCTTTATGAGCCCCTGAGTCATAATCTCTTCGTTTCCACCAACTGCAAGAGTCAAGGATTCCTAAACCTTTGTAATAATGGCACTGTGCTATTACTTGAATTCCTGGCAGCAATCTTCTTATAAAATGGTATAGAAAAGTATTTTTTCAATAAGAGCGAGTTGATGTTTTTCTGTTTTAAAAATCTCCTTTGAGAAAATTGAAGACACTAAGCAATGCTATAAAATGAAAGCTAAGAATCACTACCTCTGAATGAGAAACTCTACAATACAAATGCTACATACACACAGACACACACAATATACAAGTAACATATGCCTTTAATATAACTGGATTTCATGAAATTTTTTTTCATTTTATTTAAGCTTATGATTGAGTCAAAAAAAAACCAAAAAAAAAAACAAACAGTGACAAAAACTAGTTCACATTCTTAGCCACTTTCATTTTCTGAAAATCACCAAAACAGTTCATATACAAACAAATATCTGTATCAACACTGGATACACAGTGAAACAAACCATGGCCTAAAAATCCCCTATACTTCAGCTCTATTACTATAGGGAAAGACAGGTTACCAAGTGTGGGAAATTTCCCTAGAAACATATTAGTATCTGATGGCTTTAGAAAGGCTGATTCAAGTGAACATTGTGCAAAAAGTGCTGGAAAAAAAATAATAAAAGGAATAGAACTATATCCAAGGGAAGAGACTCAGTTCCTAAAGTGCACTACCTTATTTACTCTTTTATCATTTGTGTCTGGCACACAGTGTGTGTTCTTCAAACATATGCCTTACCAGTCCAGACCACTGAGGAAGAGACTGGCTTTTCTGAACTGAATACTAAGTAGAGTGGCAACCACAAACTTCACTCATTAATTTTTACTTTGAGATCTAGCATAAAATAAGAACTCTAGAGATGCACTTAATACGTGACTTTCCCCTTTTTTTGAGGGGGGAGTGCTAAGTTTGAGAAGTTAATACCAAGTAATGAATCACTTATTGATTATGTGTATGTTTGGATAATATGTACATATACACACATATACATGTATACATAATATATATTATAAATTTTATTTACACAGAGAAAAGAGGCAGTGTTACATTAATTCCTTAAAGAAAAGGAAGTTTTGCTACAGTGAAGTATGTGGAGTAACTTAAAATGCTGCCAAAGTAAACCCACTGATCCAATTTAATGAGTGAATATGAATGATTTACAATTGGCATAGCTATTTTAAAAATAATTATAACTACTAAAGTAGTTTAACTGTGATCTCCTTGCTTCTGCCTAAATTAATTTGTACACCAAATTCTTTTTTCATAGACAGGATAAAGGTAACTTTCAATTCGGCTCCTAGACAAATTTTATAACTAGTGAAATGCAAACAACATAAATTTCATTCATATTGCTAATTCCTTTACCATCTACCATTCCTACTATCATTATTCGCATTCAGAATCTCACTATTTCTATATTAGATGTTAAGAATCCAATGGCCACCTCTACCCTCATCCATGGTCTCCATCCTGTACTGCTGTAATACTTGTCCTGTGCAGTTTTCCTTACCTCACTCCCATGTTTGACTGCAATACTCACTGTGTTTTACCTGCAAAACATTGTTCAAATCGAAGCAGTGTAATTTCAAATAACAGCAATGCAATTTTCCTTTTGCTCTCTTGCACTCCGTTCACAAGGTTTGGATAAGGTCGACCCCAAAGTGCCCATGTGACACTGGACTGGCCAATTATGACATTAGATGCCTTTGTCACAGTAGTAAGTTCAAAGACCATAAGATTAAAAAAAAAAAAAAGTGCTTTCACTCAATCTGGGACTTTGGCTACAACTGCCAAGAGTGGTACACTCTTTCAGATAGGGTAACTAAGCTGGTGAGATATAGACTTAGCTCTGGGAGACATCCATTTGGAGAGAGCCAAACCAGAGGAAAGCAGAGTCAAGAAAACAAGAGGCCTAATCACTGGATCCAGCTTTGCCTGGAGTCAACCACTCTAGGACTTTCAGTTATATGAGCCAATACATTTTCCCTTATGTTTAACTGATTTTGAATTGGGGTCTATCATGTGCAACTAATAGGGTCCTGAGTAATAGAGCCATCAAAGGATACTCATAACCTAAAGCAAAAGATCCCTAAATTCTTAACCTTGAATTCAAGAATGTTCATGAACTAGACAAAATCTGCCTTATCCTCCCAACCTGATGGCCCACAACTCCTCCTAACTCAGAATATGTTCGTGCTAAACCAAGATTTTAGAGATTTCCAAACATTTCCCAATTTTCCTGCATTAATACCTTTGTTCAAAACACTTCTTTCTTCTACAGCACTCTTCCACTTCACCTCTATCTTTTAAAATCTCTAACATCTTCTCAGGAGGTCTACCTCAGAATTTCCTGAATGAGGATTAAACTCCCTCCTCTGTACTTCTTTAATGAATGCTACCCTCTTTGCAGTCCTGACTCTTCTGTGTGAGGTCTATAGTAACATATTCAGTATTTAGTGTACATGTCTTATGTTCCATGCCCTATAGAGACAGATAGCTAACACAAAGGTCAAGCACCTTCTCTTTGAAAAGGCAGATATAATCATGACATTCTGAGGCTGGAACAGAAGATCCAAACAAATAAGTCATATCAGAACAACTTAAAAGACATAAGCACTATTGGAAAGAATTATTGCTCAAAAGTCTCTTAACTCCATAAATAAAAGTAAATATTCAAGAAGATACACAAACAAGATAAGGAAATAATTTCTGTATTAAATGAAGCAGTGGTTGATAACAAAGCTAAATGAGAGACAGAATAAATTTGTCATTTGTGTTAGAATTCTTTAAATCTTGATCTTGATTTTAATTCCTTGTTTAAGACATCATAGAACTCAGTAGAAGAAACCAAAACCTTTAGTTACAGATTAAAAAAATAAGACTCTAAGGTTAAAAAACATGACTTTTCCAAGTCCAAACAATTAATTGATGGCAGAGTTGGGATTAGAACCCAGAACTGCTGATTCCCCTACTACAGTATATTGTTTCTTTCCAACATGAGTGATTTATATTCTTTTAATAAACTCCTTTATGTATATGTACATTTAAATATATTTTATTGAAGAGTATCTGAAGATGAATTCTTGGACAGAGTCTAGACCAGAGGCTACAAACACAAAGGCCTAAATGGACCAGTTAAGTAACATAAATACAGAAGCAGGTCAGTAGAAAACAATGGCAACTAGTTGTATTTGTGACCAAAACAAAGAATGTCTATCTGTCTTAAAAGCAGTAAAAATTAAAAATGCTTAAATAATTGCAGCGGCCAAGCTAAATACTTCTTTGGGACAAATTCTAATCTCTCATTTATCCTATAGCTTCCACACCATATATTAAAAGGCCCCTCTTCATGGGTGGCTATTGCCAAATTTAAAAAGCCTTAAATATAATCATGTGAAATTTTACAAAATTATCTCACACATATGCTAGATTCTACAAAGTTTCCTGAACTAAGAAACAATTTTTTTCCAGAAACATTTTTATACAGGGGAAATTCCAGAAAAATGTATTTTCTATTATCAAAATTTACATAATGAATGACTGATATCATAGTATGATTAATACAACCCATAAAAATAAGTGAGTAAGGGCTTCCCTGGTGGCGCAGTGGTTGAGAGTCGCCGATGCAGGGGACACGGGTTCATGCCCCGGTCTGGGAAGATCCCACATGCCGCGGAGCGGCTAGGCCCGTGAGCCATGGCCGCTGAGCCTGCGCGTCCGGAGCCTATGCTCTGCAACGGGAGAGGCCACAACAGTGAGAGGCCCGCGTACCGCAAAAAAAAAAAAAAAAAAAGTGAATAAGTGTATAAGGAATTCTTTAGTTTAATCCCATAATTCTGAGGCCTTAAATGTCTCTAAGCAGTTTCTGTGCAGAAGAGACAATATCCCTGGACACATGATACTGGTAGTGCTGAGAGCTGAAAAAAATAAGCAAATTAGCAAAGTCAATTACAACCATATTTTGTTTGTATTTTCAAACCCACAGATATGAAAGCATTCATTCAACCATATTTACTCAACAGCTACTATCTGCTAGGAAGCAAACTAGGTACTGGAGATAAAAATGGTAAACAAGACAAATATGGCCCTTGTCATCACGGAACTTACAGAATAATGAAAAAAGAAAAAAAATCAAACAAATAAAATAATTACAAATTATATGCAATGTAATTAATATACATTAATTTAGGATGCTGAAATAGAGGGCTTGTTTTAGATAGACTGATCAGGGAAGGCCTCTCTGAGAAGGTGAAGGATGGGAAGAAGTAAGCAAAGGTGTGGGGAGGGGACATGAGTTAGTGTTACCAGCTGAAGGACCAGCCTGAAGCAGGAAAGAGCTTGACATTTCAGAGTAAGTGACCAAGACCAATGCCGCTACTACAGCAGATTAGTGAGATGTCAGGGATCAGAGATGAGGTCGCAGAGGCAGGCAGGGCCCTATGAGCCCTATATGTAATCTGGATTTTTACTTTTGCAAGGTGAAGTCACTGATGGTTTTTAATCAGGGATTAATTAATCCAAATTACTCGTATAACAATTGGATATACAGGCATTACATTTTCTTTCAATCAACAGAGTTTACTAAATGCTTACTAAGGGTCAGCACTGTAGGTCCACGTTTGTCAAGTCTGCCTTTACATCACCAGTGCCCGCATAGGCACTGGCTCTGGACATAAAAGTTCTTAATACATGCTGATGAAGGGAAAAAAAATGGAAACAAGCTTAGAAAAGAACCAAAAGATACCTAGTCTGGTCAAACCATCTCACTCTCCTGCCCTCTCTCAACTACATGTATTCAGTCACCAGGAATTTCTCCTCAAAAAGGAGTGTTAAATTTTGATGATCAGCATGAGATGGTGAACAAAGAGAAACATAGGAAAGACTGCTTACAGGAAAAAAGTTACTAAAATATAGGATTATGTTCTTCAGAAAGACAGAAGAATGAAAGGGACATGTACGCTCTTTTGTAAGAACAAGACCTGATTCAGCTCCTGCCTTCCGCCTGCGTTTATCTTTGTGGGCTGGCTGGTCAGGAGGCCAACAGGTCCATCATGTGAAAGAACCACAGAGTGTAAACAAAGAAGAGATGCACAAGAATTGGCCATTTAATAAACAGGACAGTGTGTCCAAAGATGGCTAGGAGGCCGAATCTCATCCCAAGGAAATAAGTGAGTGTGAAAGCTTCCCTAAGAGGGGGGAGGCTTAAGAGAAGGGAAGGGTACCAGAGTATCTGCACCACAGCTTTAGAAGCCCTGAATACAGGATGTCAGACACTCAGACCTGTGCACACCCTATACAGCTCCCAAAGCAAACATATTTCATTGACTAAGACCTTAATAAAAGCAGAAACACTTTCTCAAATAAACAAACAAATGTTGGGAGTGGAAGTGCAATGAAAACACCTAAAACAACTAGATTAGAAGCACTCTTAAGATCAGACTCACAGTTTCAATTGTTATGTGAAAAATAAGCATGTGACTTCTAAAAGCAAAATTATGAAGGTCCTTACTCAACAGCCAAAGCATTTTTTATATACAATAGTATGATTTTGCATCCATTTAAGGGTGTTTGGGTTTTTTTTGCTCTTTCCATTTCCTTCATTAAAAATAATGATTTTCTCTCCTCTGTAAAACTGTAATAAACATTCAGTTTGTCTTTTAAAATACAGTTGTCAAATTTCAAAGGTTAAATATATGGGAGATTTATCCTCTAGGTCTTTAAGGTACAGAGTCTGTTCAAAATAATATCTTATATCCTGATGCACTGTTACCTGGGGGCTGTACAGAATCTTAAATGTGAAATTTTATTTTATTTTTAAAATATGCTAGAAGTTCCACTGTTGTGCTTAACTCCTTGGAAGCAGTGGGTTCACAGTGCTTGCTACTAAGTATACAAACACTTTTGAATTAGCAGTTGATGGTGAGAATAAACTACGAACTCCATAACATGAAAAAATGTTTTTCTTGCTACTGGAATACTTTCCTTCTTGACAGCACTGAAAAAGAAACACAAAGAAAAGTGGAAAAGATAAAGTCTGGAAACCCTCCTTTAGGATGCTTGTGACACAATTTCCAGTTTTGCAATGAAGGATGTGTTACAGTAATCTAAAAGTTAGTCATTCAGGTGCATGTGCATGTCTTTGTATATGAGAGAGAAGAGAGTGAGAGAAAAGAGAGATAGGCAGAGAGAGACAGAGAAACAGAGACTGACTGAATGGTTAGTTAGTTGGTGTGCAGTATTATACTATTTCTGTGGCGTTGGGGTCAGCTACATTTTCAACATAAAAGTCCAGATGGTTTTATACTGTCAATCAGAGGAGAGTTCACTGAGATGTAATATTGTGAACAAAGCCCTAAGCACTGTACAAATACTGGAAAGCTGCTCTGTGCACTGCCTAGACACAAGAGCAGATCGGTAGAAAAACAAACCAAAAGAGAATCCCACAATTAGGCAGTATAGGATAAGGAAGCTGGCCAGCTGGGCAACGGTGACAAGGAAACTCTCGGCCAGTTCTCATAAATGGAAGAGTCACATATGGGTCAGACTATGGGATGCTGCATCGCACCTAATGATAATATTATTTACGCAGTGTCAGAACATCATCCAAACCCCAAGAACTGTATGCAACTGCTAATGATATAAGGGCAGTGGGCTGGGCAGTACTGGAATGCTATCTCTAGCCAAGTTCATAAACCAAGTAGAGAACTTCACAGTATAGCAGTTTGAGGGTAACTTGGTAATGGCAGGTACTGAGCACCACAAACAAGAATGTTATTTTCATTCATGAGCTTACCCGATGATTTTTAAAAAGCATCACATGTAGCATTTTATTTGGATTTAAAGAAAAACCTCAAGAGGAAAATTCAAATGACATGTGACTTCTATCGCTGAAAACTAAAGAGAAATGTGCTAAGAAAAAATGAAAATATCACATTCACAAACCTAGAAAGACTCTTAGACATCAGCCTCCAATAAGTTTCAAGAACTATATCCCTTCTCAAGACCCCAAGAGGCACCACCACCCACTTCTAATAGAGAAATCTAGTAATATATTTTTTCATCAAGAGGTAGTCGGGCTTAATTTACTTAATTAAACTACTTCCAGCAAGCCAATGAGATAGCATAGTGGTTAAAAGCATGGGCTTAAAAAGAATGAACAGTGTATGGCCTTTGCAAGTGGCCAGACTTGAGCTCAAATCACGTATCTACCATAACTAGCTGTGTAACCCAGTGCAAGTAACCTGACTCTAAGCCCGAGATTCTACCTCTGCTAAACCAGGAAAACAATATCTAGCTTCCAGGACTGTAGAATGTCTACTACATGGTAAATGTTCAATATGTTAGCTATTATTACTATTATTTAAATCCATCAAATCTTACCTTGGTTACAGAGATGCAAAATGACTGCCCTTTGTATGCCTAACAACACTTCACTTACCTGCAAATTCTTAACAAGTCATCATTTACTTTTATATTCCCAACTATGATGCACACTAATATAAAGGTGTCTTCATGATTAAGATGGTATTAAATTATTCAGAAAGGTACATTTTAATAAAATGATGTTTTATTACTAAAGTATTATTATATTATTCAGAAAGTTATACCTTTAACAACAGGTAACAATTCAAAACAAGATATAATTGCCAAGCAAAGTAATTGAATTATTAATTTATAAAAGAATTGTTTGAGAAACCACCACCTTCCTTATTAATTTACCTATAATCACTAGTTTAGCCATATCTTTATTCACAAACGCTAGTTAAAAACACCAAACATACATAGGTAGTTCATATCAGTTAAAAATGTTCACTCTCCCAAAGAAAGTTATGTTCAATGTTTCACAGCAAATAGTTCAATTAAGAACAAAAATAAATAAATAAACAAGTAAATAAATAAATAAATAAATAAATAAATCACAGCTTCCCTGAAAGAGAATCTGCTTAATGAAAAGACACAGTCAAGGTACCATTTAAGAAAATGGCAAATCATAACAGAATTATCAATAATCAAATATCACCTTAAGCTTGAATTTCACTTTATACATTACTTGACCCAACTGAACTTTCATTCAATTTATTTTCTATCCAACTATTTGCTTTCCTTGCCCCTCCTTAGACATTTAAAAAAAAAAAAAGGTCAGGGATTGGGAGTAGGGAAGGGAGATATCATAATGATAATCAACACCAATTAGGACTAGGATGGCTACAAGAAACAGAAAACCTAAAAAACTAGACACTTGATCTCATGTAACGCAAGTCTGGAAAGAGACAGAGAGGCACTGGTGTAAACCAATCTGCACGAGGACCCAGCCTCTGTCTATTAATGGCGAGATTTTTAGTTAATGTAACAATAGCTTTAATGATTATAGTTCCATTCGGATTTTCTATTTCATTTTGAGTAAGGTGTTAGAAGTTATGTTTTTCTAAGAAATTATCCATATTGTCTAAGTTTGTAAATGTATTAACATAAAATTATTAACAGTATTTCCTCCTTTTTACTGATTTGTGTCATATCTGTAGTTATATTTTTTTCACTCCAAAAATGAATTGTGCCTTAAAAAAAATAAATAAAGCATGCCTGGATTTATATCTGTTTTATTATTTCAAAATCACTAATTTTAGTTTGTTCATCTCCATTTTCTATATATATACACACACACACATATATATATATATGCTTTCAATTTCACTATGTTTTCTCTTTTTATTGTTTCCTTCCCAGTACTCCTCCTAGATTAAAGTAAGAGGAGCCCTGCCCTGGGCCAAGCTTTAGAAGGCACTGCATATCACAATTTAAAAAGATAATAATAAAAATAAATTTATTAAAGATGATGTGGCTGCGACTGTCAACTTAGATGCAACCCACATTGTGATATGCAGTATTTTCACTATGACTCAGTTCTGTTTTTTAGTATCCGTTATAATTTCTTCTGTGACCCATGAATTATTTAGAATTATGCTTTTATTTCCTGACTTACAGGGTTTTTGAGGAATCTTTGTTAATGATTCCTCTCCTGTTCACATTTCAGAATGATTTCATCTGAGGGGCGAAGATCACTGGCAGAGGGCAACTGGGGCCTGCTGCCTGCACTGGCAGAACAGCTACTCCCCCAGGCAAAAAGGGCTGCAGAGACTGACAGCAGGAAGCTGGCCAGGGCACACAACAAGAGAAAGGTGGGAGGGATATGGGTGGGGCACCAACAACCTCTGCTACACTAACCCCCAGGCAAGTATCTTCATTCATTTCCAATGCATTCTTCCATCGTTTCCTTCTTATAACCTCCTTTCTTGGCACCAAAGATAGCACTAATAACACTCTTTGGCACCTTACTTTTGGTCACTTGTCTTGGAGAGATTCTAATAAGAGGACACAGAAAGCTTCCTAATTCAGGTTAATGCTGCACAGTATTTCATTTCAAGAACGTAACATAACTCAGTTAACCAGTCCCCTTTATGAAAACTACGCAGCCACGGCTTCAAAGCAAGGTGACCACTCTAATTTCCAAATCCCTCCCCAGATCCTCTCTTACTCTGTTCGGCTATGAACTTAAAACGAAATTAGTACGTTTTACAAAACACAGCTAGATGTTTTAGGGACAGAGGGTTTTCAGGGTACTAGGTAGCTATAGCGTTCCAGCCTTTCATCAGCCATTTATGGCAGCCCAGGTGTTTTGTCCTCATCTTGTCATCTGCTGGTTGTAGACATCATAACCACAGTGAAATACAGAGAAGGGGAGATGGCTTTCTCTTTTTATAAGTAAAAACACAAAATAAAATTAAAAAAACTTAGTTGGAAGAACCCCCAGAAGTCATCTACTTAAACTGAATTTGCCAGAATCCAGCACTAGCTTCAAGGAAAACTGTGAAAATCTGGCAGAGAACGGAATCATCATGACCAACTTAAGTCCATCAAGCTTCACTCCCAGGGGCTGGGTACTTAGCCACGCCAAAGAAAACTAATTCTGTTAACAAGGAAGAAGGGCTGTTAGGTGGGCAATGATCAGTATCTGCCACAATACCTCAGATGGAATGAAAATATAACTGTAAGCATCTGAGAGTGAAAAAAATGATTTTAAGTAAGAGCGATTCTTTCAGTTCAGTAAAGATATTGCAGAAAGAAAAAAGAATGAAATATCTTTGATGCCTACTCTAGGTATATTTTAAGAAAGTAGAAATGCTTGATGCTGGGACAAATGACTCATACATTTCAGAACATGAAATTTGAGGCCCATCCTCAGAAACATTTTTCTGCATTTTGTGAAGTTTCCAGAAGGCAAGGCTTTAATAAAACCTAATAATTACCAAACTACTTTTGAGAAAAATAAATTGTGGAGCTTTTGTAATCTATAATAAAAATTAAACAGCTCTAAATGTGAATCATGATGTATTCTTTTCACTGTCAAGATAAAGCAGAATCAAGCTGATTAATTAGGCTGGAGCATTTATTCTTTTAGTAATAAAATATTACCCAGATAACGAGCTTATAAAAACAATGACTATGTGTACAGATGTTGAAAAAAAATAACCTGTGTACCTACATTCAAGGTCTTTCTTATCAGACACATTCCTACTAGTTCAGAGTAGTTTTTGCATAGTATGCAATATTGGTGCTTAATCATTTTATCTTTATGAATTTTGGTGATTTCATTTGACAAATGTACAAATAGAGTAAGTAAATAGAAATCAAGAACTTTTCATATCTTTAAAAGTCTCCACAGAGATCAGATTTATCTGGTGTAACAAAACGTCATTCTCGCACTTCTATCTAGGGTTGAGTGAGCATATTTTTTAACTTCGTATATAAGTTTTCAAGCTGCTGCTGTTTTTTCTAAAAGTATTCAGAAAGGTTATTTGGTAAAGAGTAGATAACTTATCGTTAGTCAAATATAACTGTAAGTTAGACTGGTGAGGTATATGTTTTAGTGAAGTCTGATTAGATTAATAAGTACCATTAACTGCAGCTTAAATGGCTGAGTTTGAAAGATCACAGATACCACTGTTAGGACCTGGAGGTTATGGCTATCAGAGAGTAAAACTTTATATTTTATGACACCATCTTTCAGAAATCTACCTCCCAAATAAGACTGCTTCAAAAAGCAATGTGATGTTTTACCTCAAATGCTTCAGACCTCAAACGGAGTGGGGAAGCCACGGGCACAGAAGTGTTTGTTTGCATGCTATCCACACACATATATTTGTGATACAAAAATTCCACTCCAAAACACTGCGTAATCAAAATGAAATCTAACAGCAGATACAGAAATGGTTTGTTTCAATGCTCAAATCATTGTAGAAATGTATTCTATCATTTGGTATGAATGAATGTATTATATGAAATGGTAATGTTAAATGAAAATGTGCCATAAAGCCACTGGATTACTTGACCTTAAGTAATATAATGCAATTGGTGCTGAGAAAACACAATTAAATGAGATATGAAAGAAACTATAAACAATCAATTTTAGCACCGCAACAGTGCTAAAATCCTGTTTAGCACTGTTTCAAGGCAACGACTCACTTGTCATTGCCTTGAAAACTTTTATATTGATACATGCACTGAAATTTCTAATACTACTAGTGAATCCACAATATTCACTTGGTGATTATCAGAATATAAAACATTAAATTTTGTAAGGAAAAATACACTTTAGATTAGAAAAATACAAAATTCTCAATATGCCCCCAAACAGCTTTTACCTTTATAATCCCAAGCAACTTGACTTGAGCGCTCACTGCTGTTCCATCTGACAATCTGAATTCTCAGAGGCGATGCATGGTTTTTATACACCAAATGGGTTATTTTCTGAATCCCCCAAATTACTACTAAGAACAGCAACCTACATTTAAATCTCAAGCTGCTCTCTCCCTTGTCTCTGCCCCACCTTACAGGCAGCAGCAGATGGATATGGCTGCTGACGCCAAGGTGAGCACTGCAGCTTGCAACGTGCCCTTTCTCTAACAACCTAGCTGCTCGAACTCCATTCATTATCGGCCTGGCCCTCCCGACTCCTGCCACCACCAATGCAGTCCTACACAGAAGGGCCCAGAATGGTAAGAACATCAGATATGTAAACCACAGTAGGATACTCTTCCACTATTTAACCATCAGGAGACATATGGCAGTAAGGATATTCAGGAGGATTCCATTCTACTGTTTCCTTAAAATGGAATCGGTATTTCCCATCCACACTTTTCAGTGTGTCTCGGAAGCCCTTCTCATAGGTCCCCCTAGTTCCCACTTCCTAACAATTCAAAATTCAAAACTGAGGCCTGTGTCCCCAAAATCTTTTCATCCTTCCAGACAAAGCAAAGTTGACCAACTCTACAAAGCGACCTCCAATTTGTCACAGTCAAAATCAACTTCTCCCCTTTTCATACTCTCATGACACTTTAAAAATTACTCATCTCTGAATAGTCTTTAAAGCCTGTAAGGGCACAGGCCTTGGTCACATCCGTCTTTCCAACATTAGCTCCTAGTACAGAGCAGACACCCTACAACAGCATACTCACTAAAAGAGGCATGGGAGATTATGGAAGCAAAAAACAAATGTGCACAAGATCAACTCTCATCTCAGGCCAAAAAATGTCATCATACACCCACACGTGCATGTGATAAAAGCACAAGACAAATGAGAAAAGGCATGCAGGCTCTAAATGGATCCACTTTCCTACCGACCAGGTGTCCTCAGAGTAAAAATGTACTCGGCTGCTCTGCTGTCGCTAAAGGAATAGCTACTGTATTCATTCTGACCAATTCCATAGTTGGAGGAAATCTCACAGAGGCCAACAGAGAAGCAACCTCCTTAGAACAAGTACATTTAAAACAGGCTGGAGACGCAGCCTGAGCTCCAATTACCTGTAATGCTCACTGGCGGGAATATTCTGAGAGAAGTACAAAGCCGATGTCCGTGCTCTCCAGTGCCATTTCTTTGCAGGAAGGGTATAAAGGACACAGTATTCTAACTCTTCTTGAAGCAGATCCGCCAGCTGTTTATGGGACCCTCCATAGAATGCCTCAATGATGAGAATACTCATTGGCCCTTTCAAATCTTCACAGATTCTAGATATTAAGCCAAAAAAAATTTGTATAAACATTTTCAAATAAATATGTTAAAATATTATACCCAGAAAGCAAATAAAGCCGTTTACAGACAAATTACTTTTTTAAATAGGCTTGTCCCGCTTTTTTAAAAAGTATATAACACTTGAGGTTTGTACTTTGGAATCAATATTTTTATACCATTCATGTCAGTAAGAGGAAATAAAGATGCTTTATTTTTCTGATTTCTGTATTCTTCATGTCTTAAGATTACTTCCACAATGACTCAGTTTTTTCTCCTGACCAGGAAGTTTAAAGTTCTCTCCCACTGTGATCACTCACTTCCTGGCTGGAACGGCTGTGACCCTGACTCAGTAACCTCAGCACTGGCTTGGCCTAGAGCTCTATCTAGACTTGGACAGTCACTGAACTCATGTCCTAACTAACACTTTCACTCCAAGAGCCCTTCATTTGTATGGGCCTTTCCAGTTCAGGAATTCTCTGATTCTGGAACTCTCATATTAATCCATCTTTAAATTCATCAGCTACCAATGCCTCCAACAAATCCATATTTAGAAGACAGCACACTCATATTCAAATCTCAATTCTCTAGTGTTAAAAATCTTTAGGATACAATTTTTTGAGACGCTTGACCACTTCCTCAGTATTGTCAATATCCCACCCCCAAAGGAAGACCGAAAAAGTAGGGTAAAGCTATATGCTTGTGAACCAGCAAAGTTTCTACAACCTTACTTTAAACAACAAATGCATTAAGAGTGATAAAGTAACATTACTATTAAAAGTAGAGAATTCACCACAGAGAATCGGCTGTCAAGCAACTTTTTACTTTAATAGTATCACTTTTGTTAAAGTGCTCAGTGAGATAAAAATATATGTATGAATGTAAAAACTTTTATATATTTCAAATTATATGCTATTTCCTGTAAGAAGTAAAGAAGAAATATCACTTGGTACATAACAACTACATTGTTTTAAAATATTCCAGATGTTTGAATTCTCCTTTATGACTTAAGTAAACACCACTCATTAAACAAGCATATTGCTTTCCTTAATAACGTTGTTCCACAAAATTATTAGTGTCAAAAACTCAGTGATGCTCCTAAGAAAACTGTGCTTTACCTTGCTCAGTCAAAGCAATGCCTGCTTAAATTGCCTTTCAAAGCAAAATGTCTCAAACGGTTCTCAAAGAATGACTGAAGTGAAAAAAGCTTATTTCTTGATATCTTAAATCTTCCAATGAGCATTTTTTGGGAAAAGATACAAACACATACTTCACTTACCTGTAAAATAGGAAGCAGTGCTCCTTGGGTGGAAAAGGTATGAGTCCTGGGGCTCAGCTCTGTCATGTCCTAGCTGTAGGACCTTGGACAAGTTACCTAACATTGTAGGACTTAGTCTCACCTTCTCTAAAATGGGGATAAAAGTACTAACCTCAGAGGTGTGCTGTGAAGATAAAATTGAAGCATAGCAGCTGACAAACAGAAATAAGGTATTTTGCCCCTCCCATTATTAGGATAAACCACCTTACTTAAGGAGTAAAGATAGAATCCTCCAGCATTTTAAAATCAGTTCTTTTCAATCACAGCTCCCTATTCACCAAGGAAAGGTGGGAAAAGTAGATATACACATGCATTTGAAAGGCAGTGGGTGTTACCCATTCCCCATCAGCATACTGTATTTCAAATACAAATTTGAGAGTACTGCAGATTTTGTGGGCAAGAAGTAAGCTCAGAGACTGTGCTATGCAGCTCGATTTTTTCAGGCTGGCTGGTGACTTCAACTTTATAATGCTGTATTCAGTAAGTTAACAAACAGCCTCCAGGTTTAACAAAATGGTAACCCTTCAAATGAAGGAAACTTCTAGAAAGCAAATGAGAAACTAGTGAAAGGCAATTTTGAAAATTATATCAAAGGTTTCAAGAAAAAAGAAAAGCAGTTTAACACTAATCTGCTTACTGCATCACATGACAGATACCTGCTATCTTGCTTTATTTCCTCTGACCTAACCACACTAAGGTGTATATGCTGTGTATATGCTTAAAAGGTCTCTAAAAGGTTCTTATAAAAATGACCTGAGATATTTCCCCGAGTGATGGAATGTGATATAAACCACTCTAGAGAATATTCCACTCATATATAACCTCAAAGAAAGCAACATTAATATTTGGAAAAAAACAAGCTTTCTGATTCTTCATTACTCTGCCCTTTTCCATGATTAATCTAGAGCACATACCATGCCCTATAGTTACAGATGTTTCTTATGGCTCTGAATCATGAGTTATCTGCAAACTATCAGCCACTGTGGAGGCAGTACGTGTAGGTGCTGCTGTAGATTCAAGACACTCACTAAGCAGAACTGAACACCAAGCGTGTGGGAGGTTGAAAAATAGAAAAGCGGAAAAAAGATTATAGTTATAGTAGATTTCCACCCCTTTAATAGCTCAGTAAGAAGAGTGAAATGTACAGGTTTGAACTAGCGTTTACTTGAGCATTCTTCTAGTGGCCAACGGGTGTGCCTGCATTTGGGGTATTTTTCTAGGGAAAGTAACTATGTCCTACCATCTCTGAAAACTATACTTAGTGGCTTTGATTCATGGAAATTTGTTCTGCTTGTTTTGTGGAGACAGACATATCCTGGCAGTTCCCCCATTTACTTCTACTGCAACTTTTGCAGCAAGAAGAAATTATGTTCTTCCCCTATAGTCTTCTTTAAGCACAACCTGGAAGAAAGATGATTCCCACTAAGTGCAAGCAAAAGAGGGGAACCTGATTTTTAAACATAAGATTCAAACCAAATGTCATTACAGCACATTAAAGAACTGCTCAAATAATACTTTCACTGTGCTTGATTGAGCTTTGCTTTAGAAAACACTGCTGGAAACATGAGCAGGAGTTGGGAAAAAAAAAAAAGACACTGTGTTAAAAAGGATTTTTGCTGTTACTCTGGAATTTACTAAAAGATAAAGGGAGTACACCATTTGCTCATTTTAGCAGTAATCCCAGAAAACTAAAGATGGTCACCTGACATAATAGATTCTCATGAGCACGCCAGGTAAATACAGACATTTTGCACCACTAGCAATGGCTACTGGAAAGTGAGTGTTTTGGAGCAGCAGTAACAGGGCCTCAACACTGAAAGTCCTCACTCCAGAGAAGGACAGGGTCTCCTCCATGGCAGGAAGATGCGGCCAGCTGTTTGCCAAAAGAGTTGGGTGAACCTACATGCAGCCAAATGGCTTACAGAGGTGCCTGGATTTATGAATCTGTTAAGGCATTAGCGCATGTACCACCACAGACCTTAAGCCCTGACACAATTAAACGCAGTAAGTATATTAGAATTAGGGGTATGGCATTTTAAAAGGAAGAAACAAACAAACAAACAAAACTTCCCACATTGGAGAATAAACACCAAACAGAAAGCCCACGTCCTTTCTACATGACACTAGAATGATGATATTTTATGAGTAAATGGCCAGTCTGTTCATACTCCCTAAAAGAGCATAAAAAATGTTTCAGATAAATTTTTATCAGCTTTTAAGTTTTTCTGCTTAAACAAGTAAGCTTCAGTTTTAAAAAACCTCATTTCTTCAGCATCTTTTATTCCCCAGTGACTCCAAATGAATGAGAACCTACTACACTACTAAAGCTTTATGGAAGTTTAATTCATTATCAATACTATGATTGAATGATATGTGGTTAAATGCTAAACATTAATTTAGCAATATAAAAAGAGTCAAAGTGATAGTTAGGACACAGGAATGTTAAACCACTTCAAGTTCTATTTAAGATTACCAGAGGTCAAAATGATCTATTGGAGAATTATTTGCCTTCCAAAAATGTACATTTACAATTAAGAGGGAACAGAAGGTGAAAACTCACAATAGTATTTCATATAAATATTTTGACCAAAATGAAAAGTTGCCATTAGTCATCTCAATTAAAAACGAATAATGCATTATTGATAAGATCACCAAGAACAAAAGTAGCCTGAAACCAATGCTGTGAATATTTTTAAATTTATATATAAAACTTTGGTCATGGTACCTGCATTTATTTTAAGCTTGACCCAGTTTCTTTATTTCTTGAGCCATGATCATTTTCAAGGTGAACTACATTTTTGTCTACCTCCTCTAACAGTTACAACTGCTGTGGTAGTTCAGTTTTTTGGTTTTTTTTTTAAACGGTATAGCTAAAGGAAATTTGCCATATGCCACTGATTTATCGAAAAAGATGTGCTAAGTATAAATATCTCATGTGGATTTTTAAAAACTAAAGCTGTCACATTAGAAACCCATAATTAGCCCTCATATATGATGTCAATGCAGTTACCTACAATATTCAAATAATTTTCCAGCCAAATACCAAGTAATAATTTTAAATTAGAGGACATGTTGTATTAATATATTCCACAGACACCTTACTGCTATTAGTTGTAGGAAGGTACGGTTTCAGTGATGATGGTTTTAACGATTTTAATCCCACACACATGAGAAATTGATTCCACAGGCTAATCCACACATGGCTTGATACCTTAAACTTCAATCAATAGCTGAAAATATATTTTCTATTTGCCTATATACAGTACTTGGAAAGTTGAGCTTGGCAGAGCAAAAATAGAAAGCTTAAACACAACATGGTGTAAATTGAGGAAAGTAGAATTTGAGTAGGATTTCCCAATAGGTCATCAGAGGTTTACCTAGTATTTCCTAACTGACCCTTTCCCCTCTTCCCTTCTGAATCCCCAACCACCAACTCCAACACACCCAGGTTCTACTTAAAAAGCAACCAATAACCCAGCAGAGTAAAATAGGGCAGTACTGAGAAAAGTTCGTATTACCTTCCAGCCCACTCATTTTAATGATTCATCAGGGAAACCCCAGTTGTTAAAATATACCTGAAATCTCATTAAACAAAAAAAAAAAAAACCAAGCATGAAAAGATTTCTGCTTTGAAACATGTTGTCATTGATTCCCCTAACAGAACCTATTAAGGGTAAAAGTGTAGTAAAAATATATTTTGCTGAAAAAGTTTCTTCAAAGTACTATAATACATTCTATTATGACACGGGGGGAAAAAGAGACAAGGATGAACAGATCCTATGAAAAAGTTATTATAAAAAATTTCATAAAAATCATGCATAGCAAGTACATCCTAACCCCTAAACCTTCAATGTAATCTCTGAAGACTGATAAATACTCTAACATTGAATGCAGTGCAATAAACTTGCAATCCTAAAACTATAGGCATTCACAATATTATACACATAAAGAAAGTCTGACCAATAGTAAGGCATGAAATTGGATTCCTGAGCATTAATCTGAATTGAAGATAATACACAACAGAAACTGATCATTATTCCATTTGATTATGGGGCATACAACCTAACATTTATGATAACTTGTATACTACTGTATACTTAAATAGCAACATTTTTTTTTAATCTTGGGTTCATACTGAAAAAGATGTAGCACTCTAATATTCTATTCCCCCACAAGGTTATGGATATTCTAATTTCATCAACTCTGACTTTTGTTTCCTGCTGTGATAACTAAGAAGTGAGGACTTACGCACCAAAACCAAGATTTGGTAAGAAGACTTATATGCCACACTATCTGTGAGACAATTTAAAGCTATTTTCAAATGTGCTGTTCCAAATATATGATTTGCAATGATCTTTTAACACGTGCTCTTTTTAAAATTACAGTCATATATGCATATATGGCTATTTAATTTTCCCTGACAAATATTTTCATTCTTTCTTGATTTGGGATTTAACTTTCTGCTTAAAAATATCCATCACTTATGCCATGACTTGAATTAATACAAAGTCTTGGTTATAACTATCAGTTCAGTATCAAATGCAAATTCGACAAATACCTACATGTACTGACAGTATGACATCATTCACCTGTTTTCAAGTATGTATAATTTCCACAACTAGATATATATATGTATATATATATAAAACAAATTCATTACCTTACATTTTGTAAAGTAATATTCCACATTAATAGTAAAATTATAACTGTGAAACTTTTTCTCTTAGTGTACTGGTTTAATTCCACAGGCAAATAAAATATTAACCCTCTTTCAATTTTTCATTGCTATCAATTTCATGAATAATTTTAAACTATAAAAGTAGCAATGAATTAGTTCTACTGAATACTAAAAATATTTTCAATTTGCTGACATTTTAAAATGTGGCAGTGTATTTATGAATCAATCGGAGATTTTACACCAGAAAATTATCTCATCACTAATTTGAACTATTGCATTACCTTTTTAACTAGGTCTCCATGCTACCATGCAATCCAGTACCCATCACACCATTCTCCATAATCCAGCCACAAATAATCTTACAAAATGCAAATCTGATCATGAAGTGACATGCTCAAAAACCTTCCGTATCTCCATCACCTAAGGACAAAACCCAAGGCGCTACACATGGCAGTTAAGACCTTCCTTTTCTGGCCTATTCCTTTCTTTTCACTACAGCCTTCCTTCCCCTTCTCTGACTTCAATCCTCTTCCCCCACTTCCCCAGGATCATCGTATCAATACCAAGTACTCACACTCACATGGCTATTTTACACTTCTGTGACTTCACACCTTTATCTCTTTTCCGTCAGCCTTTTCTTCAAGTTCACCTGATGAAATTTTCTTAAAATTTCTGCATGTGAATCACCAACTCCAAGAAGCCTTTCCCAGAACTTCTCTTAAACATGACTTCTTTTCTACTCTGTACAGTAGCATTTTACTTGTTTCACTCTGTTTCCATGTTCTGCTTCCCTGTGGGGCTGTAAAAAATTTGGAGGATGAGGATCATGTCATTATTTTCCTGGGGGTTATCCCAGGATCTGCTATATAGTGGATGTCACTAAGCTTTCTGTAGAGTGGAACTGAAGATCAGGAGGAAATGGGAAGTTGATTCTGCCCTTAAAGAAGTAACACTGCTTTCACCTGAACACAGGTCCTGAGCAAACCAGTGTCAGGCAGCACTATACTTGCTACTAGTGATTTCCCATTATTCCTGAAGCCTAAACTAAATCAAGCAGCTAGTATATCTGAACACTTTTTTTTGTTTTTTCTGTTTTTTTTGCAGTATGCGGGCCTCTCACTGTTGTGGCCTCCCCCGTTGTGGAGCACAGGCTCCGGATGCGCAGGCTCAGTGGCCATGGCTCACAGGCCCAGCCGCTCTGCGGCATGTGGGATCCTCCCAGACCAGGGCACGAACCCGTGTCCCCTGCATCGGCAGGCAGACTCTCAACCACTGCGCCACCAGGGAAGCCCCTGAACACATTTTATACTCTCTTTCAAATACTTATTCTTTTTTCTTACTGTTCACTGAATTTACTGAAATGAATAAATTATTTTCATGTAGATGCATGTTTGTCTTAACCTACTAATGCAACAGAAGTAACAGTGATTAAAGAAGTGGGAGAAACACCATAAGCAACTGAATTCTAGGCCAAAGCAAGTTTCACGGCCTAAGAGAATATCTCTGAGATCCATGAATTTTGAAAATCACCTACCGTTTTTTATTCTGTTTGATCTATCGTTATACTAGTTTAATACTAGAAATGGAAGTAGGATGAGTAACCAATTCCCTCACCATCAATCTGGAGATCCCATTCCACATTTAGTAATTAGGGTTTTATTCAACAGGGAAGGAAAAAAGGCATTTTTAAATACTTTCTGCCAACAATTGTGCATTTTATAAAAGTTTGACAAGATGAATAATGTATTTGCTTTCTCAAGATGGCATTTCTCCAAGTTTTCCACCTTCCTGAAATGGGCTGCAAATCAGCTTCAGTGGGAGAAAATAGGGTTATCTGACCCATTCGGATATAGACCCCTAAGTGGAGAAGCCAGGGTGAATCGCAGAATCATAGATGGAAGGAAGGCTGGTGCCACTGTTCAATCACTTCTCTTTTATAGAAGAAGAACTAGAGACTATTGGCATCAAAGAATAAATGACAGAGCAAGGGTTTAAACTTACCAGGGTTTCTAACCCCATATTCACATATCTTTCCATTATACTTCATTCCGGGCACCTGATATGACCTAAGTAAAAGGTGCCTCCATTTCCTAGTCTTTGTAGTTTTTGGATTGAATATCAATATTTAATAATTATTACTACATAATGGTATATATTGCAGTATAAATGTATATGCATGTGGAATGTAAATGTCACTATAAGATGATAGATATATTTATTGCATATTACATTTAATAAGAACTCCCAATAGTTTGTAAATCTAGGACATCGGTGGTATAAGTCACACAAAACTGAATACCAAATGGTTAGGATCACAAAACTCAAACTTTTGTGACTTCTTCCTGAGTCCTGTATAATCATCCCTCCCCTCACCTCACAACCCTTATCCTTCATCCCCCAGCTCTAGACTGGCAATTTTCTGATAGGATAATAGGATGGACAAAAGACAATATCCAAGATTCATATAGCAAGAAAGGTGTGGAGGGGGAGGGGAGGAGGTCAGCCATAGGGCTATATTCAGTCTATTTCATAATTAGCTACAGTCACCATCAAACAAAGTCCAGGTCCCCTTGATGTAACAATCTGTAGTACTTCTCAGTACTTACCCCTTGTAGACTATATTTACATGAGTGATTACATAATACCCATTTCCTCCCCTGGATATTAAGTTCCATGAGTAAAGTGACCAGGTCTGCTTGATTATCACTATACCCCCAGCACATAGCAAACAGAAGGTATTCAATAAATGTGCATTGAGTCTATAAACACATAAAACCCTTTAACAATGGCCTCGACAATTTCTTTCTAATTCATCCAAGACCTTTATTATTATCAACCACAAATAATCACCCCTTACTACCACTAAGTACTATTTACTCTCATGGACAGAACTTAATGCACACTCTCTATCATCATCTAAATATAACAGGTGGCATCTTATTGTATTCAAAATGACACACCTCATTCTAAGGAAAACAGTTCTGCCAACAGCCCTGCTGAGGTGTTTGGAAATCACGTTTCATACCATGGGCAACTACCTTCTCTGACCTGACTGGACTCTGTAAGAATATTTAACCAAAGGACAGTCAAGTCTATAACCTGGAAGGATTCAACTGGTTTAATCATTACACTGACATTTTTTATTAGACAGAAGCATTATCTTGCTACCCTACATGGACTTCTATGCCAAATTTTAACTCAGACCTAGCTGTGCAAGGTAATTATAAATATATACACCAAACAAATTTAAAACAAAATGACTAACAGCTTCTTAACTACCCTGGCACTAGTGCATCTCACTCAAACATCTTTTAAGAACTTAATACGTATTAACTAAAAAAAAATTGTTGAGAAGTTTCCCTCTCCAAGTGGGAGGCACATGTCACATTTTCAGTTAATTCTGAAACAGAGATAGCAAAGTTACACTAACACTCAAGCATTCTCAATGTCCTATTTGAAGTGCAGCAAACCAAGCAAACATGGGTGGCATTCCCTTGATGAGTTGAAATAAATGTCACCAAGTATAACATTCTGGATTTACTCACTTCCAGTGAAAAATAAAAAGGACATAATCTCACAACTCAATCTGTTTATCAGTGAGGGAAATCAACTTAAAAGAAATGCAAAATCGGGGGCAAAAGAGTATCAGGTAAACAGTTGGGAGAAGAAAAAGAAATTTCCATAGAGGAGCAGAGAGCCAGAAACAGAAATCCTTAGTACTGATGTTAGATACTTTTAATATTTTAAAATTCATTTTATATCAGTGAAAGTCACCCTGCAGTAACATATTTTTTAAATGGTGTTAGGAAGTATGACGTGAAGCCAGTATTAGAATCTGTCCTTTAAGATCCAAATCAATAAAACCATAAAGATGTATCAATTAAAATATTTAGTGTCACTTCTCTCATCTCCAAAGTTCCACATGAATATAGAAATCTATTAGAAGTAGCATTAGTTAAAAGTGCGTTTTCTTCTGTTTATTTACTGTAACAGGTCTTTTTCTAGTTGCCATATTTTTTCAAGCATCTTCTGATTTGCCAGTATTCTAAGACATTTATTGGTAGTTTAAGAAGTCATCTCTAGATAGAGTCTAGGGATTGTTACTGATAAATTTTAAAAAGCCCAGAAACCCAGTTTAGACCAGGACTGAGTAAATCTGGGGCTAACAGATGTGGTAATGAGAGCTGTATCACTATTTTTAAATATCACAAGGGGCATATCATTAGCTACTCACTATTATAAGAGAAAGAGTCAGTCTGATAATAATAGACTGGGATTTTAATATCCTGAAGATATTTAGGAATGAGCCTATTGAGTAACGTAAAGGAATTACACAGACAAGGGTATATAATTTCTAGAAGGTCTACTATTCTCCATAGTTTTGCACAGGCTTGCCCATATCATCTGACACACAAGTTTCCACTAAAAGAAGATAAGCAATAGCTCAAAGTTCCCGGATTGCAGCAAGCACTATGACTTTTATCTATCTAGTGGCCTTGCTTGTCACTATTATCTCTTTATCAAATGGTTTTTCAAGGAGACATTCCAATAATACAAATATTTGGTCTAATGAGGCAGACCCTACAGCACAGAGTATTCTTTGCAAACTACCCAAAGCCGCACTCTGCATCCTCACTATCTCTTAAGGAAGTAATTTCAGTTTGCAAACAGTGTGTTCAAACAGAGTAAGGTTGCTTAGGAGTTAATTAATTCCCCCTTGCATCTCTACTGGCATATATGTGTTCCATATCTGGGACCGTAAGTCTCTCTACTGGATTAATTAGCATTCAAAGTTAACAAACAGCCTGAATCACTGTTCAGAAAGATAATAACTTAAACTCCTAAAACTAGCTATATAATATCCTGTATTTCATATAATGGTCATTCAACTGATTTTAGTAGAACTGAATGAAGTAAAGAAATACTTTGCTTCCACTTATTATCCCTCTTGCTCAATGCTCTGATGTCCCTTTTCGTGCCTTGTTTCCAAACTTTACTTGCAAGAACTAAATTTAAAATATCAGATAAACTCCTTCAGATTGTTCAGAGTAAATGCCTGCCAGGCGCAATGTGTTACCTCTCCTGGGAGTACCTGTAGGAGACAAAGGAGCGACAGGTGATGGTGAAATTTCAGCCATCTGCAAAGCACAGTTGATCCTTGAAGAACAAGAGGAAGAGGGGGGTTAATCCATGTATAATTTATAGTAAGTTCCTTCCAATGTGCAAATCCAACCCACCACAGACCCTAGAGTACTGTAGTATTTACTACTGAAAACTATTCCGGTATATGCAGACCCATGCAGTTCAAACCTGAGTTGTTCAAGGGTTAATTGTAGATGAGAATAGTTGTGAATTAAAAGGACCCTTCTCAAGTCCTGCAAACACAAGCTGAAGGCTGCTACCTACTCTACTAATGCATAAGGCTAGATCTGCTTGAAAGTATTAAAATGTCCTATCACATTTGAACATAATACAAAAGGTTTGAAAACTATGCATATCTTTTGATTCAACAATAACACTTCTAACAATTAACTCTGGAACTTGTCAAGAATCTTTCTTAAAGTCTTTGCCCCAAACTGAAAACAATCAAAATATCAAAAAAAAAAAAAAAAAAAAAGGATTTCTTATGATCAAATGATTAATGATCAAAAATCATAATGAAGACTGTTTACTGGCATGGGAAAATGTCTCTACTATTGTGTGACTGCATGAAATGAATATATTAAAATATATGATGGGGCTTCCCCAGTGGCGCAGTGGTTGAGAGTCCGCCTGCCGATGCAGGGGACACGGGTTCGTGCCCCGATCCCGGAAGATCCCACATGCCGCGGAGCGGCTGGGCCCGCAAGCCATGGCCGCGGAGCCTGTGTGTCCGGAGCCTGTGCTCCGCAACGGGAGAGGCCACAGCAGTGAGAGGCCCGCGTACAGCAAAAAAAAAAAAAAAAAAAAAAAAATGATAGAATGACTAGATAAACATGAGAGAGTGCACATGCACACAGGTAGATATAAATAATCATTTATGGTAGAATTATGAGTGATTTTGTTTTTCTCTTTGTACTTCATTTTATTCTTCAAGTTATCTTCACTGAATACGTTTCAACTTAAAAGAAACTATAAATTTTTCTTAACTTTAGGGAAGGAGGCCAAATCATTTGAAATAACAAACTACTTCCCAATTACTGAAGGCTTACTCCCCTTCAGGAGATTGCAAGTGGTTTTCAAATTATTTTAACTGCTATTGCTATAAGGAAACTTATTAGGGTTAGTCACAAACACTATAATTTGATTTTGCAAATACTGCTTGCCTAATGCATGAAATAAAAGTAATACTCAATTAATTTAAAAATGTACTCGAGGGACTTCCCTGGTGGTGCAGTGGTTAAGAATCCACCTGCCAATGCGGGGGACACGGGTTCGAGCCCTGGTCCGGGAGGATCCCACATGCCGCAGAGCAACTAAGCCCATGCGCCACAACTACTGAGTCTGCGCTCTAGAGCCCGCGAGCCACAACTACTGAAGCCTGCACGCCCTAGAGCCTGTGCTCTGCAACAAGAGAAGCCACCGCAATGAGAAGTCCGCGCACCTCAACGAAGAGTAGCCCCCGCTCCCCGCAACTAGAGAAAGTCCGCGTGCAGCAACAGACCCAACACAGCCAAAAATAAATAATTTTTTTTAAATGTACTTGAATTATTAAATAATTATAAACAGATCAAGATCTTTATTTACTATATATAAGAAATCTGGAGCTGTACTTTGACAGAGCGTGTTAAGAACTAAAATATTATTTTGGTAGTTATGGTTTTGAATAGGAACATGGGTAAGTATAGCACAAACTCAAAGTTTTAAAGTTCAAGTAAAATGTCAAAATTAATTGGAGCCGTAAATAATTAGGTATGCGTCTTGAAATAAGGGGAAATATTTAATTAAGGTGAATAAAACTGAAAGAACTTCTAGTTTCACACTTAGTTTCCAAAGTGTCTGTATTAAGAAAGAAGAAAAATGTCATCGCATTATCATCCATATGTGTTACACATGTTTGAGAAAAGAAACTCATTGGCTATCCAACTACTAGGACACCGTCCTGCAACATTAAAAGACTGTCTCGTCTCATAACCACTCAGATCATGCCTATATTTAGATACATGCAATAGATGAATGGATACTCAATAAATATTAACTGGATACTTGATAAAGTTGAATTTTATGGCATGTGAATTATATCTCAATAAAGCTGCTATTTTTAATTAATTAATATTAACTCAATGGCAACTCAAGCTTAGTAGAGAAATATTTTTAAATGGAGCCTCCAAGTTCTAGTACTTTTTACAATTTAAACACCATGTTTCATTTTCAAGTAATAAGAAATAACTCTATTATTCCTGGAATTGTTTTCCAATGTAACTGTTTCATCATATTTCATTTTTAAAACCATCTATACTGAAAAACTTCACTTACAAATGTAGAAAGAAAACAACCTACCACTAAAAGTATACAAGTAATTAAAAATTAACCTCCAGAAAACACAAAAATACTAATAAAAATGTGAAATATGTAAATGAAAAATTAGAGACAAGCTTATCATTCCATCTATTTTTAAAGGGACACTAAGAATACACCTGTCAATATATAACTTTCCATGTTTTAAAACGAGCACGAACTTGATATGAAGAAGAAATCCTAATCCTAGGAAAGTGCCACATGGCATTTTTTAACTTTATTGCCAATTTGTTGACTCTCTGTCCCAGAGCAGATCACCTCCAACATTAGTACTCTGGCCTTACAGAAAAGTGACAGATAAAGTTTATGGTGAGAAAAAATGAGTTTCTATGGGTTTCCAAAAGGGAATTCTTATGACACCAAAAGCCATATAATAATATTGATTTTAAGGGCTTCCCTGGCGTCGCAGTGGTTAAGAATCCGCCTGCCAATGCAGGGGACACAGGTTTGAGCCCTGGTCCGGGAAAATCCCACATACTGCATAGTAACTAAGCCCGTGCGCCACAACTACCGAGCCTGTGCTCTACAGCCCGTGCTCCGCAACAAGAGAAGCCACCGCAATGAGAAGCCCGCGCACCACAACGAAGAGTAGCCCCCGCTCTCCGCAACTAGAGAAAGCCCCTACACAGCAACGAAGACCCAATGCAGCCAAAAATAAATACATAAAATAAATAAATTTTTAAAAAATAATAACAATATTGATTTGATAACCAACTTTTTCATTGCCAAATTACAAACTTCAGATTTCTGGAAAAATATCCAAGTGAATTTGCAGTAAAATACAACAAAAGAGAAGGCTGAGTTCATGATCAGCAGTCTAGATTGCTTTGTAAACTTTAAATATACATATAAAATAATTTTTTTAATCAGGTCTTTTTTAAAGTGTTCAGTATCTCAAGACTGACATTTTTTACTTTGGGACTGACGCTCTTCCAGACATTTATCCAAAGTCAGTCATAAGCTCACACCTTTCTGAGAAAATAGAAACAAGGATTATTTTCTTGTAAAACCATCCTCAAAAATCAATTAGAATATTCAAAATATTCCATTCTCACAAATGAAAATAAGTTGCTTGCTGAAATGACAGTCTTCCGTTTCACTGCCTTAAAAATTAAGCTGGCATGGATAATAAAAGTGTTTTCTAACTGGATATGCTTGGCATTCAAATATTTTTAAAACAAATACTAATCCATAATTAGATTTCACAGGCACAATCTATAAAAAATAGAATTTGTTTTTATTTTTCTGAGAGCAATATTAATGATCTGATATCATAAAAGTTGTAACAATACCATTGCTTGCATAAAACAATAAACAAACCCGCAAATGAATGTTTATTTTCCTTTTCAGTCTAGTTTTTACCATTCATTCATTTAGCAAATATCTATCATGCCTGCTATGTGCCCATCATTGTTCCGGGTACTTGGGGATAAACTGGGCAACAAAACAAACGTTCCTGTTATCATAAGAAATTTCTTTCTAATTGGAGTAAAACGACAATCATCAAGTAAATGTACATCAGATGGTGGCACGTAGTATAAAGAAAAATAACACAGGGTAATAGAGAATAAGGGCTGCTGAGGACGGGTTGGGGAAGGGCAGGATTTTATATGGAGTTGACTGAGGACGCTTCACTGATGATGAGATGACATCTAAACAGAAACCAGAAGAAGAGAGGCAGGAGGCTCTGCAGACCTGGATCTAAAGCCTTCCAGGCAGTAGGCACAGCAAGATACTGAGATGAAATATGCTTGGCATGTGCAGAGAGCAGGAAGGTCTGTGTGACGGCAAAGCATAAACAAATTTGCTTTATTCAACAAGCATTTATTGAATGATTACATTCTGAAAATTAGGCTAAGTGTTTTGTGATATTAAAATGACCCAAATATAGTTTCTGGCCTCAAGCCTGGATATAATTACAATACAGAGTGAAAAATGTTATTAACCAGTTGAACTGGTTCTCAAATAGGGACCAATAGCAAGTTCTACTTCAAGAAGATGAACCAAGAGCCTAGGAAGTACAGCGGCCAAAATCCCAATTACAAAGAAGAACTGAAGAAATGTGCAGATACTCTTGGTTCATTCAACAACCATTCAACTCTTTTCTCCTTTTGCTTTCTTCTATTGTAGAATTCGGGCTAAAATACTTAGTCTTCCAGTTGTGGGGAAGACTGTTCCACAGTCTTCCAAAATGACATAGTGGAAAGAAGGCTCAAAATTGGAAAGCACCCACTATTGGGAGCCAGGACACTGCGGCACAACTCTGAACAAATCAACAACCTGCAGGGCTTTCAGCTGACCCACCCCAGGCCTCTGGGATCAGGCCCTCCCCTCCCAAGCCCTTCTGCCCTCAGCCTCCCTTATCATCCTCAAGCTCAACAACATTTAATCTGTCTTCCATTCTTCCTCTGAAATTTGCAGGTACCTTAGTGTCCATCCTCTCAAAATCCTATGATTATTTCTACCTAAGAAAGAAAATTACTTAACAAGAAACAAGACCTCTTACAATTTGGTCCCAAGTTCCTTTTTAGCCTCAATTCCTATCACTGCCACAAGCCCACCATTACTCCAAACACAACAGACTCCTTGCCATATATCAGACATTCCATATACATTCCCACCATCAAGCACTGCTAGTGCTACTTCTTCTTTCTGGAATCCTTTCACCTTTACTACCTGTCAAATTCCTACATATATACAGTTCAAGACTCCACTGAAATCCCATTTCACCCATGAAGGTTTAAGTCAACTGCTTACCCATATTCAGCCCATCAGAATTAATTACTCCTTCCTCTGTAGTAACACCAACTTGGCTTACACCCCCAATAAGAGCAGCTACCACAATCCTACTTATACTATCGTTGTAGAGTATATGTGTGTGTCTTCCCAACCAGATTTTGTTTCTCTGGCAGCAGAGTTTGTGTACAATTCATATTTATATCTATGCATAATCCAAGCAAAGTACTTTGTATGCCAGGCGTTCAATTAATGTGTTTCAAATTCTCGTCAATAGACTACAAGAAGCCCTCACAAAAGGTGAGGGGGCAAAAGAGGTATTCCTGAATTGAAGATTATAGCAGCATTATAAAGTGAACTGTCCAGCAATCAGCTATTCAAATAAGTTCTAAATCATTGCAGGTATCATTGAATGAGGACAAAGACAACAAAAAGTAAACCATGAGTGCTTATTGGGCAGCATAAAATTAAAGAGGAATGGGGAAATGCAAAGCCTAAAGTTACCTATATTAGGAAGCATTACCAAGGGATACTCAAACAATTCATTTAACAAATATTTACTAAGTGCCTACTTTAGGCCAGACACTCTATTAATTGCTGAGAATACAAAGATGAAAATAGTGAGAAAGGGCTGAACTTTTACAAGCAATATTTTTAAGTGCAAAGTGTTGGCCTATAAATTATTACTTCCTGAAGTATGACCAAAACAGCATCTTAAGGACCAAGAGACTGACTATGGATACCCAATTCCAAATCTAGAAAACTATCTTGCCTAAATTGTGATTATGTAGGCACTCTCTCCCAGGACTGCTTCTGAATGTTAAAAGGGCCTCCTCTATTTTCAGTGACTATAAACTGCTCAGATAGAAAATTTGAGTTCCAGATACTTGAATACATTCCCTGCTCTGAGATAAGTTCTATCCATGCACAGGTTGTTTTAGTAATTAAGGTGCCAACAACCCTGCCATCGTGAATGAAAAGGGAGGAATTTATTAAAATAGTGCTATATAGGGGATGTTGTATGGGAGATAGTGGATAGTTGTTTGCTTTGTCCTCTGAGGTCAAAATAAAAGAAACAGAATGAAAATACAACAAAAGGGATTTAGGTTAGACATAGGAGGAGTTGTGAAGCACTGATTCACACTACCAAGTTATACTCTGAGCCATTTGTTCTGCAGATTTTGAAAAAAGAGATAGCCTGCTTTCTTCTTAGTTTAGGGCAAAGCAAGCAGATGTAAAGATGACTTCTTAGGGTTTCTTTCAGACATGTTTTTCTATTTTATGTAACCATTTGCATGCACAGTGGGAAAATATGAAGCTATCACTCTAAGAATTGAAAGAAAGAATATAGCCAAAATGTCATCTAGGATAAATTCTGATTTAGTGTGCTCTTAGCCATAAGGCTTCCAAGGATCTAATAACTCCTCCTTATAAATCAACATCAATAATATAAATTATCAAATGACTTATTTGCCTCATTAATAAACTCAAAATTGCTTATTCTTCAAAAACTGAAATCTTAATATATGAGAACTACAAAATATCCTTGTTTAAACAATAATCTATTCATGGAGTTTAAAAAATTACATTTTTTTATTTACCCATGGAATAACTTGCTCCAACAAAAGTACTGGTACTAAGTCATTTTGAGGATTTTTCTATAACCCTTGTAACGGAATATCTTCTACTCAAAACGACTTTGACATCTTTACATTGATGTCCCCTTAGCAATAATGAACAATTTTATAAAATTTAGTACACAACCCTCACAAATTAAAAATATGACTGTGCCCTTTACATGTATAAATGGTTTATACCAATTATATATTAACAAATATATTTCTTAGTACTTATTCATTCATTTAACAAGTGTTTTATTGAGGGTCTACCTAGGCACTGTGCTGAGTGTAGTAGGGACACCAAGATGACCTAATTAGAGTTTCTGTCCTCAGTCACAGAAACATAACCTCACAATACCAAAACACATGTACTGGATGTCAAAAGGGAACAAACATCAAGTTGCTTTTTTTTTTTTAAACAAATTTATTTATTTATTTATTTATGGCTGAGTTGGGTTTCTGTTGCTGCGCACGGGCCCTCTCTAGTTGCGACGAGTGGGGGCCTCTTTTCTCTGTGGTGAGCGGGCTTCTCCCGCTGCGGAGCACGGGCTCTAGGTGTGCAGGCTTCAGTAACTGTAGCTCGCGGGCTCTAGAGCGCAGGCTCAGTAGTTGTGGCGCACGGGCTTAGTTGCTCCGCGGCATGTGGGATCTTCCCTGATCGGGGCACGAACCCGTGTCCCCTGCATTGGCAGGAGGATTCTTAACCACTGCGCCACCAAGGAAGCCCAGCAAGTTGCTTTTGATAAATGGAATACTTATAAATGGAATTGAATATTTCCTGCCACATCAATAAACAAAGAATGCCACAGTCACCAACGATTGCAACCCTCCATTGTGAGCTTATGAGCCCTGAGGAGACTCAGGGCTGAAAAGAACACCTGCCATCTAGCAGCCATCAGACTGCGGCCACTCCCTGTAGTGAGCCCTAAGGAAACTCAGGATGTGAAAATACAGGATACTGGCCCCAGATAGCTGAGGTGCATATCAAAGGAATGATTTCAGTGAGCCCAGATTCTTGAATCTTTCCGTACACAGAGAAGCGCTAAAGTCCTTGAGATATCTGGTTTTCTTTAATTAACAGTAGTAATCTTTTGACGTTCCCGACTACCTGCCCTTTTGTTGCAAAACTCCTATATATCCTGGCTCCTCCCCTCACCTCCTTGGAGCAGTTTCTCAGAGTTATCTGAAATGCTGTCTCCCGGGCTGCAGTCCTCATTTTGCCCCAAATAAAACTTAACTCGCAACTCTCACGTTGTGCATTTTTTTAAGTCAACACTTTCTACAAGTACCTGGGAAGTTCAAAGGTCCAAGCAACAGGGGCTTCCCTGGTGGCGCAGTAGTTGAGAGTCCGCCTGCCGATGCAGGGGACACGGGTTCGTGCCCTGGTCTGGGAAGATCCCACATGCCGCGGAGCAGCTGGGCCCGTGAGTCATGGCCGCTGAGCCTGCGCGTCCGGAGCCTGTGCTCCGCAACGGGAGAGGCCACAACAGTGAGAGGCCCGCGTACCGCAAAAAAAAAAAAAAAAAAGGTCCAAGCAACTAACTATACAAAAAGAACTAAGGACGTATGGCAGGTAACTTTAGGATGGATCACCTGACACTCATTCCAATTCTCCCTCTCCCTGCCTTCCTCCAAAATAAAGGCTAGAAAGCTAAATACTTTTTATCTCATTCTAGAGTTAGTTAGGTGACACACTTTTGGCCCCTGAGATGTAGGCAGAAGTCCCCAGGAGCGGGCCTCTCTTTCTAAAGAAAAAGAGAAAGTTCTCCATGAAAACTAGCCTTCTGGGCTCCCTTTACTTTTCTTCCTGCTTCAAAGTAAACACAATTTCTATAGGTACAAAAGTCATCTGTGGAATAAGAAGCAAGCATTATGTGCTAAGGATGATGGAGAAGGATGATGTTACCTGGACCCCTGATGGCATCAATTACCTGTGAACTAACTGCCTCCCGACTTCTTACGCCAGGAGACAAATAAAACCCTTACTCATTTAAGTCACAGTCAGTAAGATTATCTACCACTTGGAGCCAGAGGCATTTTTACCATTAAAAGAAAGCTACAGGGCTTCCCTGGTGGCGCAGTGGTTGAGAGTCCGCCTGCCGATGCAGGGGACACGGGTTCGTGCCCCGATCCCGGAGGATCCCACGTGCCGCGAAGCGGCTGGGCCCGCGAGCCATGGCCGCGGAGCCTGTGTGTCCGGAGCCTGTGCTCCGCAACGGGAGAGGCCACAGCAGTGAGAGGCCCGCGTACAGAAAAAAAAAAAAAAAAAAAGAAAGCTACAACAAAGAGGAGATGTTTGAGTTGGACTATGGCTCCTTCTTCCTTAATTCAGCTGTTATCTAGTCCTTTCTAGCTAGAGGAATTAAAAACAATTTTGAATTTTCATGTCCACAGTTTTACTATAATATTCTGTAATCCAGATTACTTAAATAAACATGTTCTAACTCTTCCACGGAAATACATTTATTGCATAGTCATTACAAGATTTTTTTTTATTTCTTTTCCTAACTGAAACCTTCAATCCCCCAAACCTATAAAATAACATTTCTTATAGCATGATATAAATCATTCATATATGTAATATACACACACAAATAAACAGCTGAAGGGGTAAGAAATGAGAATGAAGAGAGAGAAGGAAAGAGGAACCTAGCTTATTTGAAAGTATAAACTATGTTTTTCAATTTTGTGAGCATCTTAAAAAGTATCTTCATAATAAATTAAAGACCTCAAGATAATAGTATTTTTAAAATAGGAAAGACTCCCCGCTACTTGAAATCAGTGTCTGTTTCTGAAAAAATTTCAAACTTGAAAAATACATATCCAACAAGTATTCTTCATCCAATTTATCACTAGCATTATTATATCATTGCCATATCCCACCTATCTCTATTAGCCTCCCTAAGGTAGTAAGGTAGTAATCTGTCTCTCTACGTAAGTTTCAGTTGGACATATTTTAAATGTGTACTGTTCTTGAGATAGTTTCAATTGTACACTGTTAAAAAGATTCATTAATTTCAACCACCATCAACTCCATATGCCACACATACTTTTTTTCTGCCTTTTTTGTTCAAATATATTTCACTGTGGCCATTCAGAGGAAAATTACACATTCCAATAACATTTGAGTTCCTCTCCGTTACCCTTTCAGTGGCTCAGGGTAATGATAGAGTAAAGAATCGTGTTCATCACAGGCTCTCCTTTTTTTTTTTTTTTTTTCCCATTTGGTAGAATTTCAGCTTCAAATCTCTTGTGCCAAAAAGCAATGGGTAATGTCTAATGCTCTTCTCTAACAGTAGTACTTTGGAGGGAAGGGGAGAGAAAGTCAGGAGAAATCACTCACATTCCCAGCTTTTAAAGAGTCTTAGCATATGGAATAAGCAATCTCTTATCCTATTTTCCTAAAATAGAATTTTACAGAATCATAATAGGTAAAGGGGCCAGAGGAAAAGGAAAAAGAATTAGAAAATTTTACAGATATCTCTGAGTATGGGTAATGGCTAAAATGATGAAACTATTGATAGTTCTAGCCCTAAATTCCCAGCGAAATCAGTCAAAAAAAAAAAAAAAAACCTGTATGTTCGTAAAACCTGGGGCTTATATACTCCTTGGCACTGTTTATAGGTAGAGACTTCCTCTGAAAAATAGATAAAAACTACATCTCATCTTCATGAGACTGCAAGAATGGGAGAAATAAGGATACTAAGCATAGTCAGATAACATAAATGCCTTCATTTTAAAACCAACATTCAAAGACAATCGACTACAGTCCATATGAACTCAAAAGAAAATTCACAGAATAAGTCTCCTTTGTTTACGTCATCTCAACTTCAATTTCATCTGCAGTTATCTCCTTTAAAGCAAATATTTCTAGGGCCCTTACATGATAGGAAGCCCTTTTTCTCAGGCCCATTTTTATTTGGTTATCTTGTTAGGTGCAATAAAGATTCAGTTTACAATAAGCTGAACAGACAGCGTACAAAAGGCTTTTAGAACTATACCATATGGTCCAGGGAAGGGAACAATCTGGATGATCCCCATTTCAATCTGCAAGCTTGTCCACCTCTATAACACATTATACTACTGTAATAAAATATTAAGATGGAAACGTAAAAGCAAAACTAGTCTATCTTTAGCATTACCAGGCAACCACACTTCCAAAAATTAACTGATAAACTTAATAAACATTTACTTTAATTTATATTCTGAAATTTTGGTATGCAACACCAGGCATACAAACCTAGGCCATTATTCACTAGAAACAATATTTCGGCAGGGATATGTGTGGGTATTCAACTTATGCTTCAGAAATTTGGAAGAAAAAAAAAACACTTTTACGGGGGCATATTGGCAGGGGCTGATGTAACAGATGACACATTCTTGGAAATCAAATAAAAGCAATAGGGAAATACCCATTGTTGCCTGCTGAAGGCCTAATCACATGGACACAGCTGGAACCAATGTAGATCATTCATTAATAAAATTGTATTGTAGTAGCCACTTTTTGATGCATTTCAATTACTGCTGTAGCCAAATCTCTGAATTTCTTTGTTCCATGTTAGTAAGATTGTTTGAATGCGAAATATGAGAAGATTTAGAACAGGGGAAAAAAAAAAAAAACCTGCTCTCATGCTAAAAATGAGACTAGCTCAAAAAGCTAAATGTCACTTTACCTTGCAATCTACTTACTCTATCAGCAGCTTAAAATATGCAGTGTAAACCTGAAAGGGGGAATTCATATGGTACTATGGATAAAAAGTGAGCAGTGTGAGATGCCACAGAAAACATATGAAATACTTGTGAAAGTATTCTACAGAATGATAATATAAGATGTCGGGCAGGAGGAATTAAAATGTACCAAAAACTAAGGGGAGAATCAAACAACTGAATTAAAACATAGTCTTTCATGTAATACTCTCTAATGACTTTTAACACTGAAGTATGTACTATACGCCTCAGGGAAGGTCACTCATATTTTTGACCACATAAACTTAGAGATCACTATTTGTCATTATATGTTACCAATATTTGATATCAAACAGCACCTACCCCAGGAGTTAGGTTTAAAATCTGTACTGATATTCAAATGAAATAAAATACTGGCTCTAATTATAAACGTGGTATGTAATATAATAAAATTCTGGTTAAAATAATAAAATTTGGTATTTATCCAATTTTGCTGGCATCCATTAATAAATTTATTTTTCCACGTTTCTACAAATATAATGATTAAGTTTCTATATCATAAGTTCTGGAAACTGCATAATATCAAACTATAAAGATATAGCAGCCTTGATATGTGTCCTGAATTAAACAAAACTGTAGTATTTATTACTTACAAAAATGAAAAACTCAACAGCATTTATCAAAACGCTGCTCAAACATTATAGGTCTTAAATATATTTCTACTATGCCTCTGTGTACAGTTAGAATAAACAAATAAATAGGACAATTCATGTTTCAATTCCTAAGTCATCGAAAGATATATTCCTACCACAAAAAAGATAAAGGGCTTAATTACAAATAAAAATTATACCAATGGAGAAAATGTATTTAAAGTCAATAAACAGTATTCAATATACAATTAACATTCAACATATGTGAACATACAGAAGGAAAGAGTTTTTGTCTGTATCATCTTTAACCTCCAATTCTAATATTAAAAAACCTTTGTAAAGCAATCATACTCCAATAAAGATACTAAAAAAAAAAAAAAAAAAAAAAACCTTGACACAAAGGACTCAAGACAGTCATGCACTTAACTGGACCAAGAGGAAAAAACAATGTCACTGGCATTCCTTCTCAAAAACGTCATCATTCTTAAGCTTAAAATGTTGACCTAAAGATTTAATTAATATAACTTAACAAGCACCTCACTCAGATTCATTTTAGCTGCTCTACAGAAAAAGCCACTTAAGTACAAGTTTAGAAAAAAAACAGCATTGGAGGGACTCAAGAATCACAGCATTTAATACACATGCATTATACATACAAATCAATTTGAGTATTTGTTTGTTTTGTTAAAGTAGTGAGCCAATATGTTGCTGAACCTGTCTTGAGAACGAGAGAAAATAACAGGTGAGTTTATTTAATGCATACTTCTGATATACCTGGTTTACAAATTCTTTTAATTATTTTAAAGCATTTTTTAAATTAAAAATCTCTGGGGAAAAAAAAGAACAACTGTTAGATTGCACAAGTTTGTCTTACTGTATCCATAATAGATATATTTTCCAGCATATATGGCATACAAAAATGTTTCACATTAACCATTCTAACAAACCACTGTTTACTTTCTTTTTAGTCACATTTGTTACACATTTACAAAAATACAGGAGTTTTTCCTCCCAAAGTAATTTTCTCATTGCTAGAAATCATTGACAATTTTTTTTTTTTTTTTTTTTGCGGTATGCGGGCCTCTCACTGTTGTGGCCTCTCCCGTTGCGGAGCACAGGCTCCGGACGCGCAGGCTCAGTGGCCATGGCTCACGGGCCCAGCCGCTCCGCGGCATATGGGATCCTCCCGGACCGGGGCACGAACCCGTATCCCCTGCATCGGCAGGCGGACTCTCAACCACTGCGCCACCAGGGAGGCCCGACAATTTTAAAAATAAAAATCAGTCAAAATAATATCAATCTCCTCCTAAGAAAACAAATTTTGCCTATTTAACTATTCGCATCTTGATTGTAAAACATTAATTTTTAAAGTAGATCACATGAAAGTAAATCATTTGTTTTGCTTAATACAACAGAAAACACATTTACATTTTGAGGAACATTCTACGAAATTTCATAGAATGTTTGCTCATAGTGAAAATCTAGTCTCCTCTTCAAATCATCACTTAAAAATCATAGTGCTACATTTCCACGTCCCTTGTAATAATAGGTCACTAATTACAATTTAGAAAACATTGGGAAACTTAAAAAACGCTTTTGTGTTTTACCTTGCATTTTGATTTCAAAGGAAAAAATTTTTAATGCACATCCTTGTATTTAATGGAAGCTCACTTGCTTATCTAGCTACACTTATCAGACATTCCAAAAATGAGTACTCAATCTATAAAAGATATGAACTGACTCTGAGTCTGACAAAAATAGAAAACAATAGCAAGCTTTTTGGTCTCAACAAAAGATAGCTTGGCAAAAAAAATCCATATAAGCAAATATTACTCAAGAGTTTCAATTCAAATAATAAGCTGTGAAGCAAGACAAGATGCCTACCAATCAAAAATACTATGTCAACATGACGAAAGTTAGCAATATTCAGAAGGGTTTTCTGAAAAGTATGGCAAAAATGCAACTGTGAAGGAAATCTCTAGGAGAGCTGGAAAAGGCAAATTTAGCACAAGCTTCTATAAGGAACAATGCCATTTAGTAAATGTGGAAGTTGTGAGGAGAATGATGTCTCTATTTAAGAGCAAGGTTTTTTTTTTCATGATGGTGTTTTACGTGAAGAAAGAGGAAGATGAGGGAAAAGAAATGGTATAAGTAGGAAAAACTAAGACTGCTTGCTTTCCTTCAGTGAGGCTGGGAGGGTCGACCCTCTGCCTTATGAAAACCACTGCCAGAACCAAGCTACACAAAACATTTTGGCTGCCAGCCTAGAACAGTGCCAGGCTGTTTTTTTATTTTTGCGCTAGGCTCCCTCAATTGAGACAGTGTGGGATTGTCACTTTGATGCACATAGAGAACAAAGAATAATATAGTACAGAGGGGGGGAATTTATTTTGCCCCTTTAAAGTCAGGTTAGCATTTTGTTTTCTTTGACAGGTCTTGAAAAGACCCAAGAAACAAAAGTTATGCTGAAGAATGGATCAATTGCCTAAAGAAATTAGCGTGAGTACAATATTGTCGACAGTTTAAAAGCCATTTGAGATTAACATTTTTAAAAAATCAGACTTAAAAGGGTCCAAGTCATATATTTACCTGTTTAAGAGGCCAGAGACCAAGAAGTACATGATACACCATCACATAATCTTGTTTAAAATCTGAGAGTGTGAAGGAAGGCCATAAAATCTCGCAAAAAAAGAACTAATATAAGTATTATAATTTTTAGGTCACTATTCAGAGGCAACTTTCTCAGCTGCTATTGTGAACTTGAGTTCTCCAAAATTAAATAATCTGATTAAAAGATTATAACATTAGAATCTGAATATTTTATGCCTTTTCAGGGAAAGAGGTGATAAACGATCGAAAATGTTTGAAGGATTAAACCACAAATCATCTACGAAGTTGCCACAGACACAAACAGGAAAACCATCTCTTCTATCCTATTCAATTCTGTACTAGAAGCAAAGCTAACACAAATGAGAAAACCAAGTGTGTGCTGCTGCAAGCTTCAACTAAATCTACTACCTGAATCTGGAGACCGAAAACACCAATAAGCCATTAGCTCCTAGAGGTATGACCTTTTTCTCTCTAATGCACAAGATAAGTAGAGGTAGAGGTCCATTTTCTACAAACCAAATGAAAAGAAAGAATAAACTGTGACAAGCCCAGATCCCATGCTGGCATATTTTACACTAAGCTCAGCATCATCTAGAAGCAGTATGCTTCTCCCTGCCAATCGGGGGGAAAAAGAAGTTGTGAAAACTACTACAGCGTGGATGAATAGCACCAAAGGTCTACGAGTCCCTTCCTCCTGCACATCTCCACTGCATCAGCTGTTAAAAGAAGACCAACGGCTGTTACAGAAATAGCAAGAACTAAAGCACTTGCCTCAGATGTTACACATAGAGGCATGGAGCATTTACCACCTAAGCCTATCTAATTTCTGCCAAAATGATCCCCTGCCCTGTTTTGTTCATGGCCACAGATTCTGATAGCAAGTCATGATCAGTGATGGGAAAGGCAACAAGGGAGGGAGAACATGGGGAAGAAATCCAGAGAGACCAGTGGCCAAACTCCAAACAATATACATGCTTCTCTTACTTAAATTAGTGCCCATGCACAATACTTTGGGACAACAAAACCTGTGATAAAGGTTTCAGGTACAATGATTTGCCCTGGGCAGCAAGGGTAAGTCTGCCATATAATAAAAAATATATGTATTTTTTTCCTCCTCACGGTTCTCCTTTTGCATTTCCTTTCTTTCCTCTAGGATATACTGCTGATGCTATTACCGCATGGGACACTGATAGTTGTAGGCAAGGCATTCATGTATTGCCAAAGTGGTCCAGAGAGTGATGTCTGGCTGGCTTTAATTCAGCAAGGAATATGAGGCAAAAGCAGGAAGCAAAAAGAATGAAAGGTATAGAAAAAGCCAGGGTATAGCCTGTGTTTTCTGTTTATTAATGATGCAGATGAAATAGGGGGAAATCTAGAAAAAGCAGCCAAGCCAAGTGAATTACAAAGAAAGATTAAAGGAGCTAAATGTGTATAACTTGGCTGACAACCAAAGAACAATATGAGAGCTGTCCACAACTCTCCAAAGTATATACAAAAAAGAAGAGCAGGGAATTTTTATCTACTATTGAAGTGTGAATATATGAAATAATAATGAGATAAAATAAAAATAAAGAAATCTGACTTCAAGTAGCCAAGGAAGTAATCTGGTAAAACTTAAGAAAGGATATGCTTCCTCCTCTTTAGAAATATTTATCATCTACTGACCCACACTGCAGTAAAGAGTAGATAATAGGAAATGACCACATACTGCCAGAGGACTTAATTCACAGAGAAATAAAAATGAAGTCCCATTTGCTTACCTGTTGATCCAGATTTACTGATGTCTCCCTTTACATATGTCTCATCTGGCTAATGAAGAGATATCTGTGAAATCACAAGGGACATAGTTAGGTTGATATCTTCAAATTAAGCCCAATCTGAATTCTGAATCCTGACCTGGACAAGAGTTTACTTAAATGATCTAGTAGTCTGATTCTTGGATATTCTAAGACGGGAGAAGAACCTCTAAGAACAGAAATACTCTGAGTCTTAACTAAGAGCTTTTTTCAGTCTTTCCAAGGATTTCCCAAATTAATTATGACTCAAAAAAATAATAATAATTCAGATTAGAAGCCTTCACCTTGGTACATGGACAGCCCTCAGGAGTCTATGCACTCCTGAATGATATATGCAAAATGTGTGGGTTTATGTAAATATATATGTCTCTGGGGAGAAGGTCAATAGTTTATGAGATTTGCACAGAGGTCTGTAATCCAAAAAACTGTGAGGAACCTCTGCTGAGTATAGTCTAAAATCTCAAAGGCAGGTTGGAATGAATATAGATAATCAATCCAGGTTTGGAAAACAATGGAGGTGCACAGACACTTGTACATCTGGGGTAAATACCTTAAGAACACTACTTTCTGGGAGAACATAACATCAAGTTTAAACTGTTACTTAACTTACACAGCCCTATGTTCTCTGCCTGCCATACACAGTGAAGAGAATGATGGGTGGATGTTCTGTATATATTAAAGTCAGAATCCTTAGGTATATCAATACTGACAGGGTCAGAACTAACAGAGCAACTCATCCAAAAAGAATCCTATATGACAAGCAAAAAGGAGGAGCTATCAAAGCAGTAAGAAATGTGGCTCCCAAACAGTTTACACAGCAAAAAAATCACAGGATTAGCCAAACACATCTCCTAAAATAATTATTCAAAACAGTAATCAGGGGCTTCCCTGGTGGCGCAGTGGTTGGGAGTCCACCTGCCGATGCAGGGGACACGGGTTCGTGCCCCGGTCTGGGAAGATCCCACATGCCGCGGAGCGGCTGGGCATGTGAGCCATGGCCGCTGAGCCTGCGCGTCTCTCTGCAACGGGAGAGGCCACAACACTGAGAGGCCCGCGTACCGCAAAAAAAAAAAAAAAAAAAAACAGTAATCAGAGTCAGAATAACCTACACCAGAATAAAAAACAGGTTGGAGAACCTTCCAGACACCAACTGTGAACAAGATGGGAAAGCATTCACAGCAAGAGAGAGGATCTGGAGCTGAGGTGTCACCAAAACAACAACAATAAACAAACACTGAGAAGACATAAATCAAGGAAAGAGAAAAAAAACAAAAACAAACCTCGAGATGGCTTATTTCACATAATGACTATAGAGTATATTCTCTCAAAGAAAATAGTGTATTTAGACATTCACCTCCTGAGCATCTCCCTGGCATTACTCTGGTGCTGGGAATTCATCAGTGAACAAGACAAACAAAGCTTGCCCTGCTGGAGCTTAATTTTGGGGAGGAGAGGAAGGATGATGGGAGACAACTATATCAGGAACATCATTTCAATGTGTGATACATGAAATAAAACAAATAAATAAGATGATGTGACCGAGACATGCAAGAACAGCCTACATCTATCTAGTACATCACAGAGATGCTCACTCCAATCCTCAAAGTTAGTCAGGGTCTTAGAGAATTGAGATGGGGGAGGGACTGTAGGGACAGCTAGTTAGACCTCTTCATTTCAGAGATGAGGACAGGAGAGCTAATCTGGAAGACAAAGAATCACAACCTCATTATTTCCGAACATCAAAATACACACACCTGGACTGAGTTAGCATTTTATGATACACGCTCTGTCTTTAGAAGAGAGGACTGAGAACAGGTACTGAACAGCATTCCTGAAAACCTGGCTGAGGATACTGAATACTTCATACCCTTAATATTTAATAAAGAACCACATTCTATCCAAATTCTTGGCAAGTTCCATTCAATTAAAAGAATTTTGTTTTTTGCTTCTACAGACAAATCTGATCATTTTCTGTTGTCAGAAAAAGGTTACCCAAGGTCATGTTCTTAGGCCTCAAACCTAGGCAATCTGGCTCCAGGATCCCAAACTCTCATCACTACTTCTTGCAGACTCTTACAGAAGTAAAATTTAAAAGAACAAAACAGCCTTAGATGGCTCCCAATATTCTTAAACTTACACACTCAACTAAGACCAGAAAAAGTCAAATTAAATAAAACCAAGTGTGATGAAAATTTAGAAGCAAAACTAGGTGAGCAGAGGAGAGGATAAGAATGAAATAATGAAAGAAGACACAAAAGAGTCATCTGCTCTGAGCCTAAAGCATCCAAATGAGAATTTCTCAGGAATAGGAAAACATTACCATGTGGACATGAAAACTGTATGGGCCTCAGAAATGGGGTATGCCCACTGAGGCCACAGAGGAAAGTCAGGCTTTGATTCATAACCAGGGAAACTTCCAAAGACTTCCATGTAATTCTGCTTCACAAAGCTCTGTGTGTGTGTGTGTGTGTGTGTGCGCGCGCGCGCGCGTATGTATGTGGTATGTTGGGGAGATAGATTGGTTCTTAAAAGAATTTCAATGTTTAAAAAAAACTTACAGAAATAATTCCTATCTGAATAGGGCTATACAGCCTATATATTTAACTTACAGAAATAATTCCTATCTGAATAGGGCTATACAGCCTATATATTTAAATGCAGTCTCACACTTTTTAAAAAAACTTCCAAAATATAAAGCTCACAAGGTAAATATATAAATAAAAACATGGGAAAAAATAAATCTGCAAATTGATTATATATGTATACATATGTCTAGAAGGAGGCACAAAAACACAATAACACTGGTTCATGTGTATAAAGAACGTGAGTGTTACGGACTGAGGTATAGGAGGAGAGATTTCGTATCCCTCGAAATTATACTTTTTCAATTTGAACCAAGTAAACAGGTGATAATTCAAAAGTTTTAAAAACAGGGAACTCTACTCAATACTCCGTAATGATCTATATGGGAAAATAATCTAAAATAGAGTGGATATATGTATATGTATAACTGATTCACTGTGCTGTAAGCAGAAAGTAACACAACATTGTAAATCAACTATAATCCAATAAAAAATTTTTAAAACAAATAACAAAAGAAAATTTTAAGAACAGTCTTGAAGTTCAAAAATAAAAATAAAATAATATTGAAGAGGAAAAGGGTATGGAAATCTGTCTATTCATATATATATATGCATAGAGGGGTCCTTGCTGGTAGAGGAGTTGGGACTTTAGCCTCAGTGAAAGACTCTAGCTTTCCACCTTCACACATCATCATCAACCCTGCCCTCCACACCTCACAGTCCACCACCAGAGATACACAACAAACATGCATACACAGAGGCCATTTCAATTGGTAGATAATGCTGTTCAAATATCCTATCTCTGAGAGCCTAATTGCGTAAAAACATCTAAAAAGACAGATGCACTTTTAAAAAAAGTAAAAAGAATTCTACAAGCTATCAACATAGAAATATATTTCATACCCTCTTTAAATTAAAAAAAAAAAAAGTTGTTTAAGAAAAAAAAAAATCTGTCAGAGATTCCAAAAGATCAGTGATGCAAAGTTTCCCCAAAGCTAGAAATCTATGACATTATTTCCTTAACCTATAGTCTCCAACCTAAGAAAGCAACCCTGAGTCCTTTTCTTTTGAATGTGAGCATATTCTATGACATCTGTCATCTCACTGACCAAAAGTGATGCTGCAGACTTCACTGAGCAGCAGAGTGACCCATTCCTTCCTCCTTGGCCAAGAGAAAGTCTTCCACCCAAAGCTGTAAAGCTGTCAGGGATGTAGTAAGCCCTTTTCTTTAAACTTCTAACAGGTCAGAACTTTTCACAAAATCTACCCCCAAAAGAGGCTTATTCACATTAATTTGCTTTGTGTTGCCATCATTTATTGTCTTCATTTTTAATTTAGTGGTATTTTTAGTCAAATGAAATGAAATAACGGTCAGTTTTTCTCAATCTGTCTCAGCTCTACTCTTCATCTTCTGGGACCCAATTCATGTGATCCTTTAACAACTATTTATTTCACACCAAACTAGATATCTCCCTAAAGCTTACCAGTCTAGCCTCCAGGCATATTTCTTAAATAAAAGCTGTAGATCTTTGTAAACGTAAAATTTGCATACTAAAGGAACAAATCAACTATCAAAAGACCTAGTACTATATAGCTGTTGCTCACCTCTAAGCAGAGTTTAAAATGCATTTCAATTTATTATTTTTTTAAAGAAACAGCTATTCACTTCTTCCCTTTGCAAAATACTGTGTTTAATGGCCTAGTTAAATCAGAGGTGATAGTGTGAAGCAAGTGTTTTAAATTGGTAAATTCTAAACCTTTTAATAAAAGCACATCAGTCAGAAGTTTTAATAAGACTCAGCAGGACAGAGAAGAATTAACAGTCTGTAGGTATCAAAAAGGGGTGATAGACAATGATAACCTTAACCATTTGCATAGGGATTTATAATTTCATTGCTTAAAGGTTAATGAAATTATGTGGTATTTTGCCTACTCTTTTTTTTTCTTTTTGCTATTTTTTTAACATCTTTATTGGAGTATAATTGCTTTACAATGATGTGTTAGTTTCTGCTGTATAACAAAGTGAATCAGCTATACATAAACATATATCCCTATATCTCCTCCCTCTTGCGTCTCCCTCCCACCCTTGCCTACTCTTATCCAATAATGGATGCCTTGGTTTGTATATATTTATTGACTGAATCATGTAACAGAAGAAATGACTGAAATATTACCAATTAATCTGCTGCATTTTTAAATATACTCCTGGGTGCCCGGTTATCATAATCTGTTCTAACCAATTACTGGTTACCCTAAAATAAAAACATAAGGTTTCCAACAGCATCTCTTCTGAGATGAGAAGAACAAACTCATAATTAGAACTCTAAAAGTACAGTAGGTTGCTAAAGTGATTTTTTAATTAGATACATTCCTTTATTTACTTTGTACTTCAAGTCAACTATTGCTAAATAGTTGCTTCTGCCAAATAGTAACATAAAATACAGATTGATGAGTATATTCAAGACCCTGCAGGGTGAAACTGAATGGAGAAATTCAAACAATAGACACAAATAATGAGAAGAGTTAAAGTAATAAAAGAATTCTAGGCTGGAGCAATTGTTTTCAATCATCACGGGACAAAAACAACACACTACAGTGGCCTTGCCTCACTGAGCACCCAAGAGGTGTTCAAGGCCAGTGCTTTGCTTGGTACCCAGTTCTAATGGAAAACTGCAGAGTCTAGCTTTAGGCACAGTGGCATTACCTACTCTGGCTGCACAACAGAATCACCTGGAGGGCTTTTTTTTTAAAAAAAGAAGCTGATACTTAAACCACAGGATCAAAGATTTTGGTTTCATCAATAATTTTTAGAAGCTCCCAGGTGATTTCTTACACGTGCAGCTATGGTTGAGAAATACTGCTAGAGGGCACTGGGTCTCAAAGTGTGGTCCCTGGACCAGCAATGGGAGCAACAGCAGCAGCAGGTGGAAACTTACTGGAAATGCAAATACCCAGGCCCCATCCCAGACCTACTGAACTAGAAACTCCAGGGTGGGGTCAGGCAATCTGTATTCTGATGAGCCCTTCAGGAAATTCTGATGTACACTAATGTTTGAGAAACACTGCTTTAGAGTAAGAAGAATCTGGGCCTCAATCATCTCTCCAGAATTTACTGACTGAATGACCACTGGTCAGCTCTCTAAACCTCACTTTCCTCACCTGCAAAATAAGAGAGTTAGCTATGATTTGTAAAAATGTATTATGTGCAGAGAATGTGCTAATAAGCACTTTATATACATTAATTAATTTAACACAAGCATACCACATAGATATTAATATCATTTACACCCGTTGAACATTATAAAGCGAGGAGGCAGAACTAAAATTTGAACTCAAGTCTTTCAAATTCCAAAATCACTGCTCTTTCCCTATTCCACAAAATATGCTGGTCTGCCCTTGCTCCCTCCCTCCCTTCTTCCCTCCCTCCCTCCCTTCCTTCTTTCCTTCCTTCCTCCCCCTCCCTCCCTCCGTCTTCTCTCCTTCTTTCCTTCACTCCTATCTGTCTCTATTTGTCTTTCTCACTTTCTCTGGAAATTTATTTTCCTACTACAAAGCTAGAGATTAACTAGCATGTACCGAGTGACTACTGCCATAGGCCAGAAAGAAAAGGATTAAAATTTTAAAAATTTTAAAATCATAGTAATGACATTACTACATGTAGACACACATTTTGCAAAATATAGAAACGCATATGATTTAATTCTAAAGTGGTAAGTCAAAAACAGAAGAAACTCAGGAGTTCATGAGACTGGAGCTCAGAGACCACGGCATGACGCCAGGGAGAAGTGTGGCTTATTCTGAAACAGGGTGAAAAGTCTGTCCAGAACAGCAGGAGAAACAAATGGTTAGAGACAAGTAGAAAACAAAGCTAAGTAAGCTCAATGGGTCCAGATTAAGACTTAGAGTAAGAAATATTTCACTTTAGTAAATATATAAAATCTTTTTTCACAGAATATTTTTGACGCACTGGTAGTAAAAAGGTAAAGTCAAATCATAGATAGTTATTCTAGAAAAAAATCAACCTAGGATTATACTGGAAAAAAATATACAGAAAAAAAGTCATTTCTATTACAGAAAGTGTTCCATATGATCCACCCTTTATTATAGTGTTTCCATGGGTTATTCATATGCATTGCACAGTATTTTCAATCATTCACTAATCCAACCAACACTGATTGCATTGAGTTAGGCATCAAGGATAAAACAATAAATAAGTTACTGACCCAGGGCACATGGAGCATTTATGTAAGAAACAGACTGCAAATGTTTTATGCAACATGTACATGAAGTTATTAGGAATTCCAAAGGCCACTAAAGACAGACCAATTCTTAGGAATGACTTCTGTGAAATTCCTGAAAGTCAATGAGGTATAAACCAGCCAAAACATTCTGCATATAACATGCAAAAGTACTTTGTTTATGATAGCTAGCATCACGGTCATCAGCTTACAAGTGGAGCATCCCAAGTCCCATCCACATTGAGGCTGACTATGGCTAAAAAAGGCAGGCACATGTAAAATCTAGAGGTAAGCTTTTTAACACATAATTCATTTCACTTTTCCTGAGGAACTAATGAAGAAACTACACTCAGAAACCCACTGGAAGAGTCTACCTATGTATTAATGAAGGAAAATGTGAGGCACAATGGGCTGACTGAATTCACTGGCATCTCTGCCAATGATAGTCCAGGGCTGTATAACACCTTCTTTAGTTCTACTCTGACAACTCCACGATGCACATTTGCCTCTAAGAACCAGTTTAGGAATCATGTATGTCCACCACACTATGATTAAATGATGAGGTGCTAGAGTTATTTTGTCTCAGAATAAATCTGAACCAAATTTGCTATGATATTAGAAATTATAGCATTTTTCAAACTAAATATATTTAAGAATCATCAGCAACGGATCTTTAGTAAAGCCATTTATTAACAACTTACACAAATATAATAATCAAAGAACTGAATCCCAAAGTTAAAAACTACCCAGTAAACCACTAGTTTTTATCCCACATAGTATCGAGTATATATATAGTGTTAAAATAAAAACAATGGTATAAAAAGACTTTCCAAGTACTCTGAGTAATAAATTTCTTTGGCCCCAAAATATCCAATTCATATTTACTACTGTATTTTACTAAAATTCAATCACCTATCATCTCATTCTTTAGTAATATAAACTGTATATGACAAAGTGGTAGGATTAAAAGGTTGGTATATGAGAACAGTTCAATTTTGATAAAAGTGGTTGGTATAAAATAATCTTTTAAAATATTCAGACGATGCCATCCAGATATCCACCTGCACTTGGATCTATAAGTCTTAAAGAACTTGTTTAGATTTACTGAAGCTATACCTGCTGTCAAGAAACAAAAAATTGTGAAGGTTGATCAAACACAACTTTGCCTCTAGGATCATGTTAATGTTTTCCACTAACACCATGCTAAAAGTTAACAGTCAATGTAATCCAAAGGCTTCTCTTTACTTCTATATTTAACTCATCACAGGTTTGATCAAGCGTGCAAATCCCTTTGGGCTCAGGGTTCCCATCAAAATGTCTTATAGGAACATTAAAAACTGAATGGGCATAAACAACTCCAACAGTGCGGAGCTCATGACAGCATCCCTGTGATCTTTGTGTTTCATGTGCAACAACACTGGGGAAGTTTGCAAGGGAATCTGAGCAACTAATTACTAGCTTTTGCTTGAGGGCAGTTGTTTCCATCTCTACAGGTGTCTAGGCCACAGAGCTCTGCCTACTTCATTGCCTCCTGAAGACGTTCACTATAACGACTTGCTGAAGCCCTGCAAAACATCTGATAGAATGCTAAACTGCTGGGTGTTCAGGAAGAAACATGTTGTGACTCCTTCTTAAAGATACTGTTAAGGAGAAACAGCAGTTGGAGAGGCTTTACATGGTTTGTGAAAGAATAATATAAGACAGTTAAAAAGTAAATATAGGGCTTCCCCGGTGGCGCAGTGGTTGAGAGTCCGCCTGCCGATGCAGGGGACACAGGTTCGTGCCCCGGTCCGGGAAGATCCCACATGCCACGGAGCGGCTGGGCCTGTGAGCCATGGCCGCTGAGCCTGCGCGTCCGGAGCCTGTGCTCCGCAACGGGAGAGGCCACAGCAGTGAGAGGCCCGCATACCGCAATTAAAAAATATATATATATATATAAAATTATGTCTATCAATCACAGACATTAAATTGGATACCAATGTTGTCTCAATAAGTACAGAAAGTTTTTCAAAGAAAATACTGTTATTTTTTAAACAAGATATAAGAAAGAATAAACTAGCTAAACAATAATCTTATGGTAGCCCTTTTTTTTTTTTCATTCATGCCAGTGCTGGGTATGCAATTTTAGAAGGATCGAAAAGGATGAGAAATTATCCACTAAAAGAAATTAGCAAACAAAATAGTCATCTGCTGATTGGAGAGGCATATATACCATTCACATGTGATGCCACTTATGATATTAACATTCCTTAAGGTCTTTCCCATAATACTTCAAAAGAAATAATGCTTAATAATGAAAAGACACACAAACCAGAGAAAAACACCTCCTGCTCTGCTACTTGCTACCTGCGTAATCTTGGGCAAGAAACTTAACCTTTCTGAGCTTCAATTTCCTCATGTAATAATAAGTAAGACCCACCTCATAAGGGGGTGTTTTTAAATAACAAAATGTCCCTTAACTATTCGAGCCAGAGCTTGACATACAGTAAGTGCTTAATAAATTGTAATTAACATCATGAAAATTTCTAAATACATTAGTCTGTTGTTCTTAGCAGAGCACTAGCCAATAAAAAGCATCTTGGAAAGTAAAGATTCATCAGTGGTATGCTATTCAAAAGTTCGTTATACGATGCATCTTTTTAAATAAAAATATTTGGCCTTGCTTTTAAGCAATCAATAAGCAAATACACAAACACAACATTTAACTAATTCTTTTTTTAAATATTTTTTTAAATTTATTTATTTATGGCTGCTTTGGGTCTTCGTTGCTGCCCACAGGCTTTCTCTAGTTGCAGAGAGCGGGGGCTACTCTTCATTGCGGTGCGTGGGCTTCTCATTGCGGTGGGCTTCTCTTGTTGCAGAGCAGGGGCTCTAGGTGCGCGGGCTCAGTAGTTGTGGTGCACAGGCTTAGTTGCTCCGTGGCATGTGGGATCTCCCCGGACCAGGCTCGAACCCATGCCCCCTTCATTGGCAGGTGGATTCTTTACCCCTGCGCCACCCGGGAAGTCCCGGTTTTTAAAATATTTATTTTATTTATTTATTTGGTTGCACCAGGTCTTAGTTGCGGCACACAGGCTTCTTAGTTGCAGCATACGAATTCTTAGTTGCAGCATGCATGTGGGATCTAGTTCCCTGACCTGCAATTGAACCCAGGCCCCCTGCATTGGGAGCTCGGAGTCTTTAACCACTGTGCCACCAGGAAAGTCCTTAACTAATTCTTCAGTATCTGAATAATCATTCATCTTGGTGAAAATTCATTATTTTTAATATTGAAATTTTGTGGAAAAACTAGTCATGTTTTATAAGAATAAAGGAACCGTCTAATAATATTTCAAATTTCATCTACTAAAGAATCTTTTTGATAATACTAAGGTTAACATTCTTGGACAATGAATCTGCTAGAATAAGGAAATGGCCATAAATGATAATATATTTTTACCAATTATTTTCATCCAAAATTCTATTCCAAAAACACTATTTAGTGTTTTTCTTTAACCAAATGTAATTAAGATGGTATTTCAGATCATCATTAATATTAATCAACTGTGTAACCAAAACATCACTGTTTTTTTTAAATTTTAATAAAATCAAGAGTTAAAATTGTTTCAGACTAGTCTCAAAGGAAACAAAAAGAGAAAAAAGGTTTAAAGCAAAATGTGTACAAAATACATAAAAATAACATAGTATTTCCAAAATAACATAGCATTTCCAGAATGAGACCCCTGGGAATGACCAGAATATAATTGTTGGAAATAATATCCCTCCCACTCTCAGTAGCCTATTACATCAGAGACTTACTTCTTCAAATCCGGACAATGCAATAACCTTCTGTTCTCTCTTCCTTTAAATCCTTCTTCCTCCTGTCCATCAGCCAGTTTTCAATGGCATCCCAACCACCAAGAATGTTAAGAACTGACCTGCTGTGCTTTCCTTAACTCAGACCTAATTAATTATGTCACACGCTTACACAAAGATATATTCTAATGGGGAAGACAGGCGCATAGATACTTAAACAGGTGTGTGTGTGTGTGTGTGCACGCGTGCATGCTCACATGTGAGTGCACATGCATGCATGAGTGTGCATGCACAAAGTATTACGAGAGGATAAACCAGAGGTCAATTCATTTTGCCGACCATAAGTCAAGGAAGAATTCATACAACTGATGGTAGCTGGGTGAAAGAGTACCTACACAAAAGTTTCAAAGCTTCAGGCCTTGGGCATCCATTATCAAGTCTCAATCTATCCTGCTCCAAGTGCTTCCCACACTCTCCTCACATGGACCTAGATGTCCTCATTCTCTAAACATAGTGGACACTTTGCTGTCACCTGGCCTCTGCCAGTCCCTCTGCCTTATACAGTAGTTAAATGACTATGCAGTTATTTAAAATGATGTTGCAGAAAAATACTTAATGACATGGAGAAATGTCCATATTATAAGATGAAAAAAGACAGGTGAAAATACAGCTAAAGGTAATCCATAGGCAATGGATTGCCTATGAAAACATTAATGGTAATTTAATTTTTTTTTCTTTTTTTTTCAATGCTTCTCTGGTTTTCCAAATTTCCTAAAGTAAATAGTAACTTTGTAAATGGGGGTAAAAATACAAATTTTAATGCAACTCATCACTCTATTTATAAATAGTATCACTTCATGAAGCCTTCCCTGACATCCAAGCCAGAATTATTTTTTCCCTCCCCACTGTACCATTAGATGCCACTAATAGAACATTGGTGCAATCTGCTTTGTAACAGGTAATAGTCTATGTGTCTTCTCCCATTTGATTTAACCTGCTGAAGAGAGGACTATGTGTAAGCCATCACAGCATAGGCTAAATGGAATATGCCTGGGCTTCTGAAGACAATCCCCCAAAATGAGGAAATTTTAAAAATAGCCTGTGCGTTACTTTAAAAAAAAAAAAAAGAGAGTATTGACTGACTGGTTTTGAGAAGGATAATCACCATTAAGTTCTCAAGTGGGTTGCTCCCATCTATTGCCGTTTAGTCCCATCCCACATATACTGTCTCTCTCAAATTGACTACTGAAACATTTTTTCTTTTGTCTGAAGGGTTCAGTGAAGCAGTGCTTAAATGGAGATCCTCAGGATTTCTTAACAGATACACATCTATCATTTCAAAATGCCAGTTACTTAAGGATTTGGTTAGTAGAATATCAGTTACCCAAAGTGTTACTATATTAAATAAGTTGAGAATTATTTGTCTTTATGTGAGTAAAAGATTTCTGAATTAACTAGAAATTTAAATATGTTTGGTGGAGCAAAGATGAAAAAACTTTTCATAATGTTTGGCTTTTATTTAGAACTAGTTTCAAAATGACTAATAAATGAAGCAGCATAAATTCTAGAAACAGAACGTTTCTGGGCAAAACCAGGAAACTCCAGCCATTCTAATATGCAAAGGATTCTTAACTCTTTCCTATAAAAAGAGGTAAATGTTTCAGTACATTTGATAAAAAGTCATAAAAGGATTCTAATATTTCATCTTGGTGGGGCTATTTTCTCCATGAGATCAACTGCTACTTTTCAGCATGCTTTAGAATAGACTACATATGAGTAAGAGGGGCCACAAAGACAGAATGTTATGAAGTAAAGAGCTATTTTATCCACCCTAACTCTCCTATCCCCAGAGGTCTGAGCAGTAGGGCATAAGGACAAGGCAAATGGCCTTTTACACAGCAATGTTAAACTGTCGACTGAATGACAACTGTATGGAATAAAGAAGGTATTAAATTCTAATAACAACAACAGGATCTGTAGATTTTTATTTCTTGTATTGTTTATCAACTTCTATAAATAAGCAAATGAGGAGATAACAGTTTAACTACTAAAGGATAATTTGCTCTACAAAATAACATGTCATGAGTTAGTTTTATATATTAAGCTACATGAAATATAGATTTAAGCTATTACAGAGAGAAGACAAGGTAGAAAAACTTGAAACCCAAAATAATAGGAATAATACCAACTGGACTTCATTTGAGCATCTGAAAAATTTTGATATAATAAAACATACTGTTCATTTTATAAAAAATCAATTTTCCATCAATTTTTCAAGAACATATCTTCTGCATTTAGCAAAACACACTACTAAGAATTCTAGAAAATGCAAACCAATCTACAATACAGAAAGCAGATCAGCAATTGCCTGGACACTGAGATTGGAGGTAGGGGGCGTTTGACTTCAAGGGGCACAAGGGAACTTTCTGGGGTGATAGAAACATTCCAAATCATAATTGTGGTCATAGTTACACAACTGTGTACTTTTGTCAAAACTCACCACGTTGCCCACTTAAAATGGGTACAGTTTACTGTAAGTAAACTATACCTGAATAAAATTGATATAAAAAAATACATTCTTAGCAGTTGATCATGGCTGACAATCATCCCAATAACCTAATGATTTCTTTGTAAATTCATTGTGTTTCTGACACACAAGGCTAAAGATACCATGAGTAAAAACTAGCTGAGTGATATCACTAGTTTACAGTCACCAGTCACAATAACATACTACTGAGCTTAATGCACTGCCACCCACACTGTGCTTACCACATATTACTTTATATTACTGGTTAGTTTTTTTTTCTCCTGAATAGGTCTCCAGGCAAAAAAAATTGCCATGTATTTATCAGCATCCTGCAAGCTCTAGCTCAATTTGTTTCACAAACTAAAGGGTTTACACATTGATTTACACCATGAAATACTTCAGACAAGTAATGTCATTTCTTCCTAATGCTAAAAAAGCAACAGCTTTCAAAAAAATATAAGAACAGCTATATTGATTTCTCATGCTGGACAGTGTTATTTTAGAAGATTAATCCAGACTTTTTAATAATCACATTTTAACTATTATTTCATATTTGAAAAAGTAAATTCTTTAATAGGTATTAAAGAGCCAACAGAACTTATAAAACAAGCTACTGTATAAGAGTATAGTTTCTTTAAAGTAAAAATATACAATTTTTTGCATAAAATAAAAAAATACAATTTTATTTCTTTCCATTATGACAGTGTTTCTACTGTACATAAATTTTACTAAAATGATTACCAATAACGTATCTATTTTTAAAAATAACATATCTCACACTTAATATAAGAAATTGGTTTAAGATAACTTGTTTCACAAATCTTAAGAAAAAACACTTAAATAGTTTACTAATTATTATTTTAAAAATTAATTACACAGTAATCAAGCCAGTGTGGTACCAGTGAAAGAACAGACAAATAGATCAAAGGAACAGAAAACAGAACCCAGAAATAGACCAACACAAATAGAGTCAACTGATCTTTGACAAAGGAACAAAGGCAATCCAATGAAGGACAGTTTTTTCTACAGCTGGTGATGGAACAACTGGACATCTACAGGTAAAAATTTGAATCTAAATATAGACATTATACCCTTCACAAAAACTAACTCAAAATGGATCACAGGTCTAAATGTAAAATGAAAACCTATAATACACCTAGAAGATAATACATGAGAAAATGCAAATGACCCTGGTTTGGCCATGACTTTTTAGACACAACACCAAAGGCACAATTGGGGGCAGTGGGGGGGAGGGAAGCTGGTAAGTTGGACTTCATTAAAATTAAAAACTTCCTCTCTGCAAAAGACATGTCAAGAAAATAAGAAAACCCACAGACTGGGCAAAAATATTTGCAAAAGACATACCTAATAAAGGACTCATCCAAAATACACCAGAAAAAAAAAAAATCTTAAAACTCAACAACAAACAGCCCAATTTTTAAAATTTATTTTTATCGAAGTATAGTTGAATTACAATGTTGTATTCATTACTACTGTACAGCAAAGTGGCTCAGTTATAGATGTATATACATTCTTTTTCATATTTTTTCCATTATGGTTTATCACAGTATATTGAAATATAGTTCCCTGTACTATACAGTAGGACCATGTTGTTTATCCATTCTATATATAACAGTTTGCATCTGCTAATCCCAAACTCCCACTCCTACCCTCTCCCACACCCCTCCCTCTTGGCAACCACCAGTCTATTCTCTGTCCCTGATTTTGTTTCTGTTTCACAGATAGGTTCATTTGTGTAATAGTTTAGATTCCACATATAAGTGATATCATATGGTATTGAAAAAACCCAATTTTAAAATGAGCAAAAGATCTGAACAGACACCTCATCAAAGATGATATACAGGGCTTCCCTGGTGGCGCAGTGGTTGAGAGTCCGCCTGCCGATGCAGGGGACACGGGTTCGTGCCCCGATCCCGGAGGATCCCACATGCCGCGGAGCGGCTGGGCCCGCGAGCCATGGCCGCGGAGCCTGTGTGTCCGGAGCCTGTGCTCCGCAACGGGAGAGGCCACAGCAGTGAGAGGCCCGCGTACAGCAAAAAAAAAAAAAAAAAAAAAGATGATATACAGATGGCAAATAAGCATGTGAAAATGCTCAACATCGTATGTCATTAGGGAATAGTAAATTAATACACACCTATTAGAATGGCTAAAATCCAAAACATTAACAACACCTGAAATACTGAAGAGGAGGTGGAGCAACAGGAACTCTCCTTCATTTGTAGTGAGACCACAAAATGGTTCAGTCTCTTTTGGAAGACAGTTTGACAGTTTCTTACAAAATTAAAACTAAACATATTCTCACCATACAATCCAGCAATCATGCTACTTGGTACCTACACCCACACAGAAACCTGCACACAAATGTTTACAGCAGCTTTATTCAAAATTGCCAAAACGTGGAAACAGCCAAGCTATCCTTCAAAAGGTGACTGGATAAACGGTACATCCAGACAGTGGAATATTATTCAGCACTAAAAAGAAATGAGCTATCAAGCCATGAAAACACATGGAATAGTCTTAAGTGCATATTGCTAAGTGAAAGAAGCCAATTTGAAGAGTCTACATACTGCATGATTCCAACTATAAGATATTGTGGAAAAGGCAAAACTATTGAGACAGTAAAAACATCAGCGGTTTGCCAGGGGATTTACAGGAAAGAGGGAGGGAGGGATGAATAGGTGAATCACAAGGGATTTTTAGGGCAGTGAAGCTATTCTGTATGATATTACAAGGGTGAATACATGTTTCATTATACATTTGTCAAAACCTTTAGAATGTCTAACACAAAAAGAGTGAACTTTAATTTAAACTAAGAACTTTTGTTGATAATGATGGATCAATGTTTGTTCATGGATTGTAACAAATGTACCACTCTGGTGGGGATTTGATGGTGGGGGAGGTTAGGTAGGGGAGACCCTCTGTACCTTTGAACCTAAAACTGCTCTAAAAATTAAAGACATTATTTTAAAATTAATTACATAAGAAATTACTTTAAAGTTAATTACCTAAGAAAGTTCTTTCCTTTTTAAAATCCAGATCTTGTGTGTGCAGTTTAACATGGAAATGCAATGCAATGGCTCTCCTGCTCATAAACCAAAAGGATCCACCTTTTCTTTAAAACATGTCAGGTCATTTAAAAAGTACCTTTCTCCAAGAGAAGTTCATGGTTTGTGGTTTTATGAGAAATTCAACAAGCTTCCCATATTGAGGAGCAGTTCTTATTGTCAAAATCTTAAGTTTTACAATGACAGCTTCACTTTTACAATGATGGTTTCAAAAGATTATGTTCCCAATGCCAATAAAGAAACGTATGCACCAAACAGTTAACATGTACCAGTATGTGTCGACACAAGGGCTTTACCATACTACATACAATTGATTTCTTCACTCAATCTCTTGACATTTATTGCTTTTCTCTCCCAATATATGAAAAAATTAATGCTTAAGGGCCTCCCAATCCAAAATATAATAATAATTAACAGTATAAAAGTACCACATTAAATATAAAGCAACTTTAATTCAGACATCCAATTTTACAAACAAAAATTAAAATGTAATATTAAGATCTTTAACCATTGGCTTCTTAATATTTTCACAAAGAAACCCACCCAACAATGTTGACCATGATTTTTTTTTTTTTTTTTTTTTTTTTTTTTTTTGCGGTATGCGGGCCTCTCACTGTTGTGGCCTCCCCCGTTGCGGAGCACAGGCTCCGGATGCGCAGGCTCCGGACGCGCAGGCTCTGCGGCCATGGCTCACGGGCCCAGCCGCTCCGCGGCATATGGGATCCTCCCAGACCGGGGCACGAACCCGTATCCCCTGCATCGGCAGGCAGACTCTCAACCACTTGCGCCACCAGGGAGGCCCGACCATGATATTTTTAAGTCTAGTAAGAGCTGGATCATTTAGGAAACAATCAAAATTTGGGGGAGTGGGGGTTAAACAACAATAAAGTCAACAAAAGGGTTTTAAGTCTGAGGAATGGTATAGTCTTAAACTCTTCATAGATATGTGAACTGAAGAAAAAGAGAAGGCAGAAGTTATAAGTATAGAAAAAGCTATCATCCAGACAAGGTGATTAGCAGCAAAATATGTGAAATTACCACAAGATGATTTTAGATTAAGACATTAAAACCATCTTGAGGGCTTCCCTGGTGGTGCAGTGGCTGAGAGTCCGCCTGCCAATGCAGGGGACACGGGTTCGTGCCCCAGTCCGGAAGGATCCCACATGCCACAAAGCAGCTGGGCCCATGAGCCATGGCCGCTGGGTCTGCGCATCTGAAGCCTGTGCTCCACAATGGGAGAGGCCACAACAGTGAGAGGCCCGCGTACCGCAAAAAAAAAAAAAAAAAAAAAAAAAAACATCTTGATATCGGATTTTTATTAAAGCTAAAATTAGCATTCAAAGGATTCAAATCAACATTTTTTTAGAAACTATATATTATATGTGAAACACTATGACAGATGCCTGCCTCCAATGGACTTATAGTCTCAATGTAAAGACACAATGGACACAAGACAAATCAATATTAGTCAGAGACATCCGGGTAAGATGGCGGAAGAGTAAGACGCGGAGATCACCTTCCTCCCCACGGATACACCAGAAATACAGCTACACGTGGAACAACTCCTACAGAACACCTACTGAACGCTGGCAGAAGACCCCAGACCTCCCAAAAGGCAAGAAACTCCCCACATACCTGGGTAGGGCAAAGCGGAGAGATTCCCGCACAGAGGATCGGTGCCGAGCGGCACTCACCAGCAAAAAAGGCTTGTCTGCTCGCCCGCCGGGGCAGGCGGCGCTGGAAGCTGAGGCTCGGGCTTCGGTCAGAGCGCAGGGAGAGGACTGGGGCTGGCGGCGAGAACTCAGCCTGAAGGGGGCTAATGTGCCACAGCTAGCCGGCAGGGAGTCCGGGAAAACTCTGGAGCTGCCGAAGAGGCAGGAGACTTTTTCTTCCCTCTTGGTTTCCTGGTGCGCGAGGAGAGGGGATTAAGAGCGCTGCTTAAAGGGGCTCCACAGACGGGCGCGAGTCACGACTGAAAGCGCGGAGCCCAGTGACGGGCGTGGGACGCTGGGGCTGCTGCTGCCGCCGCCAAGAAGCCTGTGTGCAAGCACAGGTCACTGTCCACACCGCCCTTCCGGGAGCCTGTGCAGCCCGCCACTGCCAGGGTCCTGGGATCCAGGGGCGGCTTCCCTGGGAGAACGCACGGCGCGCCTCGGGCTGGTGCAACGTCACGCCGACCTCTGCCGCTGCAGGCTCGCCCCCCGTGCCCCTCCCTCCCGCCCGGCCTGAGTGAGCCAGAGTCCCCGAAGAGGCTGCTCCTTTAACCCTGTCCTGTCTGAGCGAAGAACAGACGCCCTCCAGCAACCTACACGCAGAGGCGGGGCCAAATCCAAAGCTGAGACCCAGGAGCTGTGAGAACAAAGAAGACAAAGGGAAACCACTCCCAGCAGCCTCAGAAGCAATGGATTAAAGCTCCACAATCAACTTGATGTACCCTGCATCTGTGGAATACATGAATAGACAACAAATCATCCCAAATTGAGGAGGCAGGAGTCAGTGCTGTGCCTCTGAGCTGGGAGAGCCAACTTCAGGACACTGGTCCACAAGAGACCTCCCAGCTCCACATAATATCAAACGGCGAAAATCTTCCAGAGATCTCCATCTCAACACCAGCACCCAGCTTCACTCAACGACCAGCAAGCTACAGTGCTGGACATCCTATGCCAAACAACTAGCAAGACAGGAACACAACGCCACCCATTAGCAGAGAGGTGGCCTAAAATCATAAAAAGTCCGCAGACACCCCAAAACACACCACCAGACATGGACCTGCCCACCAGAAAGACAACATCCAGCCTCATCTACCAGAACACAGGCACTAGTCCCCTCCACCAGGAAGCCTACACAACCCACTAAACCAACCTTAGCCACTGGGGACAGACACCAAAAGCAACGGGAACTACAAACCTGCAGCCTGCAAAAAGGAGACCCCAAACACAGTAACATAAGCAAAATGAGAAGACAGAAAAACACACAGCAGGAGAAGGAGCAAGATAAAAACCCACCAGACCTAACAAATGAAGAGGTAATAGGCAGTCTACCTGAAAAAGAATTCAGAATAATGATGGTAAAGATGATCCAAGATTCTATTTCCCAGATCCAAAATCTTGGAAATAGAATAGACAAAATGCAAGAAACAGTTAACAAGGACCTAGAAGAACTAAAGATGAATCAAGCATCGATTAAAAACACAATAAATGAAATAAAAAATACTCTAGATGGGATCAATAGCAGAATAACTGAGGCAGAAGAACGGATAAGTGAGGTGGAAGATAAAATACTGGAAATAACTGCTGCAGAGCAAAATAAAGAAAAAAGAATGAAAAGAACAGAGGACAGTCTCAGAGACCTCTGGGACAACATTAAACGCACCAATGTTTGAATTATAGGGGTTCCAGAAGAAGAAGAGAAAAAGAAAGGGACTGAGAAAATATTTGAAGAGATTATAGTTGAAAACTTCCCTAATATGGGAAAGGAAATAGTTAATCAAGTCCAGGAGGCACAGAGAGTCCCATACAGAATAATTCCAAGGAGAAATACGCCAAGACACATATTAATCAAACTGTCAAAAATTAAACACAAAGAAATCATATTAAAAGCAGCAAGGCAAAAACAACAAATAACACACAAGGGAATCCCCATCAGGATAACAGCTGATCTCTCAGCAGAAACTCTACAAGCCAGAAGGGAGTGGCAGGATATAATTAAAGTGATGAAGGAGAAAAACCTGCAACCAAGATTACTCTACCCAGCAAGGATCTCATTCAGATTTGATGGAGAAATTAAAACGTTTACAGACAAGCAAAAGCTGAGAGAGTTCAGCACCACCAAACCAGCTTTAAAACAAATGCTGAAGGAACTTCTCTAGGCAAGAAACACAACAGAAGGAAAAGACCTACAATAACGAACCCAAAACAATTAAGAAAATGGGAATAGGAACATACATATCAATAATTACCTTAAATGTAAATGGACTAAATGCTCCCACCAAAAGACACAGATTGGCTGAATGGATACAAAAAAAAAGACCCACATATATACTGTCTACAAGAGACCCACTTCAGACCTAGAGACACATACAGACTGAAAGTAAGGGGATGGAAAAAGATATTCCATGCAAATGGAAACCAAAAGAAAGCTGGAGTAGCAATTCTCATATCAGACAAAATAGACTTTAAAATAAAGAGTACTAGAAGAGACAAAGAAGAACACTACATAATGATCAAGGGATCGATCCAAGAAGAAGATATAACAATTGTAAATATTTATGCACCCAACATAGGAGCACCTCAATACATAAGACAAATACTAACAGCCATAAAAGGAGAAATCGACAGTAACACAATCATAGTAGGGGACTTTAACACCCCACTTTCACCAATGGACAGACCATCCAAAATGAAAATAAATAAGGAAACACAAGCTTTAAATGATACATTAAACAAGATGGACTTAATTGATATTTATAGGACATTCCATCCAAAAACAACAGAATACACATTTTTCTCAAGTGCTCATGGAACATTCTCCAGGATAGATCATATCTTGGGTCACAAATCAAGCCGTGGTAAATTTAAGAAAATTGAAATTGTATCAAGTATCTTTTCTGACCACAATGCTATGAGACTAGATATCAATTACAGGAAAAGAGCTGTAAAAAATACAAACACATGGAGGCTAAACCATACACTACTTAATAACAAAGTGATCACTGGAGAAATCAAAGAGGAAATTAAAAAATACCTAGAAACAAATGACAATGGAGACACGACGACCCAAAACCTATGGGATGCAGCAAAAGCAGTTCTAAGACGGAAGTTTATAGCAATACAATCCCACCTTAAGAAACAGGAAACATCTCGAATAAACAACCTAACTTTGCACCTAAAGCAATTAGAGAAAGAAGAACAAAAACATCCCAAAGTTAGCAGAAGGAAAGAAATCATAAAAATCAGATCAGAAATAAATGAAAAAGAAATGAAGGAAACGATAGCAAAGATCAATAAAACTAAAAGCTGGTTCTTTGAGAAGATAAACAAAATTGACAAAACATTAGCCAGACTCATCAAGAAAAAAAGGGAGAAGACTCAAATCAATAGAATTAGAAATGAAAGAGGAGAAGTAACAACTGACACTGCAGAAATACAAAAGATCATGAGAGATTACTACAAGCAACTATATGCCAATAAAATGGACAACCTGGAAGAAATGGACAAATTCTTAGAAATGCACAACCTGCCAAGACTGAATCAGGAAGAAACAGAAAATATGAACAGACCAATCACAAGCACTGAAATTGAAACTGTGATAAAAAATCTTCCAACAAACAAAAGCCCAGGACCAGATGGCTTCACAGGTGAATTCTATCAAGCATTTAGAGAAGAGCTAACACCTATCCTTCTCAAACTCTTCCAAAATATAGCAGAGGGAGGAACACTCCCAAACTCATTCTACGAGGCCACCATCACCTTGATACCAAAACCAGACAAGGATGTCACAAAGAAAGAAAACTACAGGCCAATATCACTGATGAACATAGATGCAAAAATCCTCAACAAAATACTAGCAAACAGAATCCAACAGCACATTAAAAGGATCATACACCATGATCAAGTGGGGTTTATTCCAGGAATGCAAGGATTCTTCAATATACGCAAATCAATCAACGTGATACACCATATTAACAAATTGAAGGAGAAAAACCATATGATCATCTCAATAGATGCAGAGAAAGCTTTCGACAAAATTCAACACCCATTTATGATAAAAACCCTGCAGAAAGTAGGCATAGAGGGAACTTTCCTCAACATAATAAAGGCCATATATGACAAACCCACAGCCAGCATCGTCCTCAATGGTGAAAAACTGAAACCATTTCCACTAACATCAGGAACAAGACAAGGTTGCCCACTCTCACCACTCTTATTCAACATAGTTTTGGAAGTTTTAGCCACAGCAATCAGAGAAGAAAAGGAAATAAAAGGAATCCAAATCGGAAAAGAAGAAGTAAAGCTGTCGCTGTTTGCAGATGACATGATACTATACATAGAGAATCCTAAAGATGCTACCAGAAAACTACTAGAGCTAATCAATGAATTTGGTAAAGTTGCCGGATACAAAATTAATGCACAGAAATCTCTGGCATTCCTATATACTAATGATGAAAAATCTGAAAGTGAAATCAAGGAAACACTCCCATTTACCATTGCAACAAAAAGAATAAAATATCTAGGAATAAACCTACCTAAGGAAACAAAAGACCTGTATGCAGAAAATTATAAGACACTGATGAAAGAAATTAAAGATGATACAAATAGATGGAGAGATGTACCATGTTCTTGGATTGGAAGAATCAACATTGTGAAAAGGACTCTACTACCCAAAGCAATCTACAGATTCAATGCAATCCCTATCAAACTACCACTGGCATTTTTCACAGAACTAGAGCAAAAAATTTCACAATTTGTATGGAAACACAAAAGACCCCGAATAGCCAACGCAATCTTGAGAATGAAAAATGGAGCTGGAGGAATCAGGCTCCCTGACTTCAGACTATACTACAAAGCTATAGTAATCAAGACAGTATGGTACTGGCACAAAAACAGAAAGATAGATCAATGGAACAGGATAGAAAGCCCAGAGAGAAACCCACGGACATATGGTCACCTTATCTTTGATAAAGGAGGCAGGAATGTACAGTGGAGAAAGGACAGTCTCTTCAATAAGTGGTGCTGGGAAAACTGGATAGGGACATGTAAAAGTATGAGATTAGATCACTCCCTAACACCATACACAAAAATAAGCTCCAAATGGATTAAAGACCTAAATGTAAGGCCAGAAACTATCAAACTCTTAGAGGAAAACATAGGCAGAACACTCTATGACATAAATCACAGCAAGATCCTTTTTGACCCACCTCCTAGAGAAATGGAAATAAAGACAAAAATAAACACATGGGACCTAATGAAACTTAAAAGCTTTTGCACAGCAGAGGAAACCATAAACAAGACCAAAAGACAACCCTCAGAATGGGAGAAAATATTTGCAAATGAAGCAACTGACAAAAGATTAATCTCCAAAATTTATAAGCAGCTCAGGCAGCTCAATAACAAAAAAACAAACAACCCAATCCAAAAATGGGCAGAAGACCTAAATAGACATTTCTCCACAGAAGAAATACAGACTGCCAACAAACACATGAAAGAATGCTCAACATCTTTACTCATCAGAGAAATGCAAATCAAAACTACAATGAGATATCATCTCACACCAGTCACAATGGCCATCATCAAAAAATCTAGAAACAATAAATGCTGGAGAGGGTGTGGAAAAAAGGGAACACTCTTGCACTGCTGGTGGGAATGTGAATTGGTACACCCACTATGGAGAACGGTATGGAGGTTCCTTAAAAAACTACAAATAGAACTACTATATGACCCAGCAATCCCACTACTGGGCATATACCCTGAGAAAACCATAATTCAAAAAGAGACATGTACCAAAATGTTCATAGCAGCCCTATTTACAATAGCCCGGAGATGGAAACAACCTAAGTGTCCATCATCAGATGAATGGGTAAAGAAGATGTGGCACATATATACAATGGAATATTACTCAGCCATAAAAAGAAATGAAATTGAGCTATTTGTAATGAGGTGGATGGACCTAGAGTCTGTCATACAGAGTGAAGTAAGTCAGAAAGAGAAAGACAAATACTGTATGCTGACACATATATATGGAATTTAAGAAAAAAAAAAGTCATGAAGAACATAGGGGTAAGACAGGAATAAAGACACAGACCTACTAGAGAATGGACTTGAGGATATGGGGAGGGGGAAGGGTAAGCTGTGACAAAGTGAAAGAGCGGCATGGACATATATACACTACCAAACGTAAGGTAGATAGCTAGTGGGAAGCAGCCGCATAGCACAGGGAGATCAGCTCGGTGCTTTGTGACCACCTGGAGGGGTGGGATAGGGAGGGTGGGAGGGAGACGCAAAAGGGAGGGGATATGGGAACATATGTATATGTATAACTGATTAAATTTGTTATAAAGCAAAAAAATATATATATATATATATTAGAAAGGATAAGTGATCAGTTGAGAGAAGCATGAGAAAGAAAAATTATGGTTGATTGAGACATCTTTAAGTCTTAATAGTTTGGGAGAATGACTTTCCATTAAATGAGGTAGTAAATAGAACCACATTTTGCAAGGAAGATAAACAATTTCATTTTGAATGGGAATTTTGAGTTATTATTAGTATTTAGTAAGCATCTGGAGCTCAGGAGAAGTCAATGCCAAACTGCTAATCCAAAAATCATTAGACTATGAGATGATGGATGATAACTAAACTGATTGTGGTAATCATTTCATAATATATGTAAGTCAAGTCATTATGCTGTACACCTTTAACTTCTACAGTGTTTTTTTCAGATCTCAATAAAGCTGAAAGAAAACCAAAAAATAATAAAAATTAACCTAGAGGTGAAGATAAATGACACAGGAGTAGACGAAGTCACTCAGGAAGAGAAAACTAACCTAGAAAAAAAATGGACTGAAAATGGGTCTTTGGAAAGCCTCCTGATTTAAGGGGTAAGTAGCTAAGGGCAGGGGGAGAGGAAGGGTAACAAAAGGGAGGATGAGAGGGAGTGACAACGAGCACACCAGTGAGCCAGCAGAGACAGTTTAAAAAAAAAAAAATGACAGTAGGAAGACACTGTTACCCTAGTCTCTACTCCAGAAACAAACAAACAAAAAAAAAAAGCAAAAGAACAAAAAATAATGAATACCTCATCTTCAATGAAACAAAGACAGAGCCACAACCACAAACCACAAACTATTAAAAAAAAAAAAAAAGAAGGAAAGAAAAATGTGATACCTGGAATCAAATGAGGAGTCATGCTGACCACACCCCCTCAGATCTCAGGCAGGATAAAGACTTCCCTAAAGTTGGAACAGTTCTAAACTCCATTCAAGGAGACTCTGATTAGAGCAATGATGTTTAAGCATTAGGAGAAAATAAAAGAAGTTTCTTCAGAAAATCATGGCCTATACCACAGAAGGACAGAGGAAACATCAACATGTTTTTATTGTCAATGACTAGCTTCCAAGCTCAGAGATAGTGCCAAATGGGAGGAAGGAAACAGGAAGGAGTTATCATCAAACCACTCCTGTGACTCACAGGAACTCAAAGTCACAGTGACCTTCACAGAACTGCAAACTGAGGTGAGACATGTCCCCAGATCAAAGGAACCATCTTGGATGAAGAAGTGTTTAAGTTAAAAGAGTCCATATGGAAGTGCAAACTGATGTCATTTATCCCTTCTCCCTACTACTCAGTACTTGCATCTGACCTCATACTTTTTTCAGGTAATACCTGTTTTTAAAGGAATTAATAAGCCCATTCAAAAATGAGTACGAACTAGAAAGGAATCAGCAAAAAATTTACACAGAACTACTGAGGATTGGAGTGGAAGGATATAAGCAAATGACAGATGAAAAAAGATAATGTCTTAGGAAACAGAGGAATTACTCACAAATAATTTTCCACAGTTTAAATTACAGAGAATATGAGCTACTCAAAGAAAAGTATGAAATATCTAAGAGAAGATAAGAAAATTAAGAGATGAAAAAGCAAACTGTAAGGCTAAAGAAGCTGGAGATTGAGGGGAAAAAAAGAAAAAAAAATAGATTAAAGCCACAAAATAAGTAACAAAAAAAACACAACATGCTATACTGAAACAGTAAGAAAAAGAGAGAATGGGCATTAAAAAAGCACACAAAATGAAGTTTTGAAAGATATATGAGTTGAGATGAGATGATCAATATAGAAGATGAAAGAGATCTAGCCAATACACACTTGACATTCTTGCAAAAGAAACCAGAACAAATGAAACAGAAAAAAAAGCAATATAATAAAAGAAAACCTTCTCTTGGGGGGGGTGGGGGGGTGGGATAAAATACTTAAAAAAGAAAACATTCCAGAAAAACTGGATTCAAAACAATTAATACTAAGACTTATCCTCATGAGGTTACAGAATTTAAGAAAGAGAGAAAATAAATATAAATTATGTCAGTAAAAAGGCCAAGAGTGGCCTTAGACTTTTCTATAGCAGCATTCACTGTTATCTGGAGATGATAGGGCAATGTCTTCAGAGTTCTAAGGGAAAGATATAACACCCAATTATGTGATGCCCAGCCAAACTGTCCATAAAGCACAAAAGCAACCTACAAACACTTTCAAGCATTCAATTACTCAAGAAATTCAGCAACCATGAGCTCTTCTTGAAAAAATATTTATACATATAGGTAGATATATAAACAGATATAGATAGGCTTAGATGCAACCAAAAAAAAAAAAAAACCTAAAAAACAAAACAAAACACCTGATAACCAAATTCAGCCAGCCAAGAAATGAATCAAAATAAAGAATTAAAGAAGAAAGACATGGAGAAATGTGTGGATGTAAATAGACTGTATTTATTTTTACAGAATAGACATAGAACAGGTTCTTTGTCCTCTTAATGAATGGATCTTTACAGAGAAAAGCCATATTCACAGAGTATGATTAAAATACAATGCTGCTTTAATGATATCTCCCATTATCAACTGCAAGAAAAGGAGAATAAGAAGGTACAACATATACTAATAGGAGAAAACTAGGGAAAATTATTCCAATAGGTACCCCAAAGAAATGGGGCCCTTCCATCTCTGGTCTTCCAGAAATAGAACTTCGGTCAGCAATCTCAACAAGTATAACAGAAGTGACATGGGCAACAGCCTCAGAATGCCCTGGGAGATGCTCACTGGACCTCTGCTTTTATAGAACCAACTGGATTTAGTACTAACTCTTTTTGAGAGTGACCCAGGGTTTTACTTTTCAGGAACAAATAATCCATCAAAAAAAAATAGCAAGAAAAAGAAAATAACAAGGGGCAGTATAGGGGTAGGGGGGCAAAAAGGGTTATTATGGGATAATGTGAAATCATGTGTGTGAAGCTCTTGAAAATTGTAAAGCACTATAGAATTTAAAGAATCTTTCAATTAAAAAGAAATAAAAATAAAAATAAATATTAAAAATGCCATCATTTACTCCTCATTTCCTACAGAGTGAATTCTAAACCAGTAAGATTTTCAAAACCATTTGCATTCTGACCCCAGGATGCCTACAGAGTTGATTTCCTGTTAGGAGCTCTCTTCCTCAATTACACTGAACCAATAGGTATTCTTTTAGTCCAATGTATGCTTTTCTGGCTCCATAGTTCTGTTTCTATTTTCCTTCCTAATGGCATGCACCACCTTCACTAACTCTGTAACATTAAAGGCTATTTACTATGCTAGGGCTGTGTCATATGCAGTGGTCTATACGAATTTTTTAAAGTGACCCTAACATTCAATTTCTACTTCAATTTCATATAGTCTATTTTTATATAGTTTTTGCTACTTGACCTACACATCAATTCTTCAAAAAACAAAAAAGAAAATTAAGAAAGAAAAGAAAATAACACTCTTATATTTCAAGGACTACACTTAAGCTAAATAAGCAAACTATTATTTTATAATCAAGTTGTATGAGCCAAAACTTGATTTTACCCTGCAGGATTCAGTTTCTCCATCTACTGACCAAAGAAATATATTTTCCTTTAAAAAAGAAAAAAATGTGGTACTTGTTTAGGGGCATCAGTCCCCGAGAATGGTATTTTCTTAAGGACCACTTAGGAAGACCATCTGTTGTTTAAAAAAAAAGACCAGGAAGTAAGCACTGAATACTGTTAAATACAAAACTAAGATTAAATAACTGAAAACTAGTTACAAAACAGAATCCAAGTGTTACACAACTTGACAAGGTACAAATTTAATATAAGTAATAAGAATTAGGAGGTAGGAAAAGGGAAATATATTAATTTCTTACTTTTCATTGCAGGAAATAAACTGATACAATAACATATATAGTTAATTTTTAAAATATAATGACCCTGATCTTTTACCATTTTTCATAATTTTTTTCTACTTTAGTGAAATCAGATATTTCTTATTATAAGGGATCATCTCTTAATTACTGTAACTCCTTTTGTTTTTAATTTCTTTTACTTCTGTAAAAATCAAGTAATATTACTTTTATTTAAGTGAAAGTAGTATGTAGGATGATCCTATCCTTATAATTTATCTCTTATTTCTCCATCTATAAATCTATGTATATATGTGGGCATGTGTGGGGGGTGGTTTTGTGTGCATAGAAGGAGAAAAAAAAATGTCTGAAATGATGTTCCAAATTATAATAATTATTTATTTGTAGAATTAGTTATTTTTAAATTTATTCACCCTTATTTTTTAATAGTGAGTTTTTATATAGTGAGTACCTAAATCATTCAATGCAAATCTGTATTTTAAGAATTTGGTAAGGCAACATCATAGAAATCATGAATCTGACTCAGAAAAGAAAATCATACATGCCCCCACATATTTCCATACTCATTCAGTTATTTCTTCCCTAATTTATTTAACCAGTAGCTGTCTAGTATCCACTATGTAGAAGTAGGACATGAAATTGTCTTAAACATCTTATGTGCCATCAAATACTTAATAAGAGACAGTTTGTACTAGATAATTATAAAGCATATATAAAGCATGTAATGTTCTAGTAAAAGGCACTGATCATATGAAATTTAAAACCTGAAAGAATAAACACAACACAAATACCCCTAAGAAAATTTTAATTCATTCTTAGTGGATTTTTTTTTTTTTTGCAATATAGAAGAGAAGGGATTTTTTAAAAATAAATAAACAAAAGACAGGATCATCTTTTCTTTTCTTTTTTTTTTTTTTTTTTTTTGCGGTACGCAGGCCTCTCACTGTTGTGGCCTCTCCCATTGCAGAGCACAGGCTCCGGACGTGCAGGCCCAGCGGCCATGGCTCACGGGCCCAGCCGCTCCGCGGCATGTGGGATCTTCCCGGACCGGGACACGAACCCGTGTCCCCTGCATCGGCAGGTGGACTCTCAACCACTGCGCCACCAGGGAAGCCTGAACAGGATCATCTTAATGCCAATCTTTAATTAAACAGAAAGGAAAATCTAAATAAATAAAAATGCCATCTCAACACAGTGGTTTAGGGTTTGAGCCCTTTTACTTAGAAAAGGGACTATACTTCCCTTGCTAAGAAAAACTATTCTCTCTCACTCGGTGTTCTTATTACCCAATACCTTCCACCTCAGGATATTCCCTTCAGTCACCTCCCTCTGTAGAGTCTACCAGTCTAATGCACTTTTTGGCATAAAGGAGAAATTCTAATGCCTTCTTAGCATATTTTCCCCCATGAACACATTTAATCAAATGCCACGGCTCCAATTCCTCATCTCACAATGGTGTTGTTCTCTTTAAGAAACAATCCATAAGAATTTAACTGGACAAGCGAAGTGATGGAAATCACCAGATTATAGTGAACTATTTACCAGAAACATTCTAAATTCCCAGCGGGGAGGTGGTAATATTTTAACAAAAATGATCACTGGCAAAACCTAAAAGGAGGTATATATTCAAAAATATGTACACTGGTTCACATCCTTGGTTTACATCTGGGTTTTGCTCTGAAATGGGGGAAAGCCCAGATAGCAACTCTTTGAAAAGGTTAAACAAAACTTTCCCCATTTGCTTTCTGAAACCCACATATATAATGACATTTGTTGGCTGAGTCTTCACATGTGCCTTGCAAAAAAATGTGGTAAACAATCTCAAAGATGATGCAAACTGCAGGTATGCAAAAGGAAATGTTAAAAAGTGTACTATTTATACCGTGTTGAAAGCTCTTAGGGAGATGATTCAAAAGCATTTTTAAATAATTCTTTGAAACTTGAAGTAATTGCATCTAGCACCAAAACACAGATTTTATAAATATGAATGATGAACTTTATATAAGTTATGAATTGCATATATCTTGCTATTTTGAAAAACTGTTTTGCTGGAAGACAAATAATGTGATTATGCATCACCTTCTTTTTATTTTTTTTGTCCCATTATTCTTCATACCAACACAGAAGAATTCAGGGGGGAAAAATGAAGTTCATCCATTCAAGTATCTTTGAAACAAGCACATCTAAGTTTCTCTCCACACCAAGAGTTAAGAGTGGAGAGAAAAAGGGAAGAAAGGAGGAGCATTAACAAGATGGAAAGTGAGGCTTAGGTAGAAGCGAGAATGAGACATGTGGGCTTATAACATGGTGCTGTTCTCCCACAGAATGGAAAAGGGAACAATGACATAAGATATATATAGAAAAGGTCACAAATATGAGCCACAAACCATGGTTAGAAAATGTGAGATTACTTAGTGAGTCAGACACTGCCACCCAGCTCAGGCACCAACAATCACCTCCTGTCACAGCAATGGGGGATGGCTGCTGGACTTCCCATCATTAGAAAGTCAGGTGTGGTACCTGCTGCTACAGCTGCTATTCTTGGCTTTGGCCGAGGGCTGTAACAATAAAGAATAATTGTAAGAGGACAGTCATTGTAGTCATGTAGGCCTGGACTCACACCCCACACCTTCTAGTTCTACTCGCAAGATTGTTTCACCTCTGTGAGTCTCAGTTTGCTCATGTGGATAACAGTTCACAGGACTGTCGCAATAAATAGTTGAGGTGATGAGTGTAAAGCACCTGTACACTGCTTGGCAGGAACACAGAAAGAGTTCAACATGTGAGCTCCTTTCCCTATGTGCCTCTTATGTGGTTTCCTATATAACACAGTTAGATCTAAAACATTCAAAACTATACTCTTCCAAGCACTAACAAGAAAAGCTGCTAAATTAAGTTTTTAAAGAGTGGTTTTGGAGTCTGTACGTTGATACAGTGATCTTTGAGGGTTCCTTTCATCCTTATGGAATACATCTCTCAGCCAAATAGGGAACAAGTGTAGTATGGTGCAAAGGTGGCTGGAACAGACATGACGACATCTGGGTTCTGGCCATGGCTCTACTAGTCGTGCTCTGGCAAATTACAGCAGCCCTGGATCTCCGTTTCCTCATGTAGAAAATGGCAGTACTGAACTAGATTAAGATACTTTCTGGCTCTAAAATAGTATTCTATTGTCTAAGTACTGCTTTAAATTCAACTAGGCTAGGTATTATAAGACGCAAAAGGAGTAAGTATGAGGTCCACCTAAATGTAAGGAACTGGTAAGCTGCCTACTGAGAAAAGAGACAGATACATGATAATTAATTAATAAGAGAGCTATTCATGTACATAAGCAACATGATAAAAACATTAATTATATAATAAGATAAAAAAGAACCATTACGTGATAAGATAAAAAGTAATACCTGTCTTAAAAACTGGGGGATAAAAGAGGAAGTTGTGGAAATAGCTTGAATTAAGAAGCACAATGGGAGTTAGAAACAGAACTTAAGCTCTCAAGCACCTCACATTTAAACTGCAGATAATATCACCTAATATTTATCTGTCAAAACGTAAGGGGTAAGATCTCTTAAAAATCTTAAGATCTCTTAGAAAGAGCCATTATCATATGCTCTATAGTAAGATAGTAACTGTTTGATGAAGATAATAAAAAAATTTTAATTGAAAGATGACATTGGGAGAAAAAAAGAATTCACAGAGGAAAGAACTGAATTGAGAGGACTTTGAAATTCAAACTCTTTAGTATGGCATCCAAGACCCTTCACAATCTGGTCCCAACTTTCCTTTCGAGCCTCATCTCCAACATCTCACCACCATAAATCTCACACTCTTAGCTTCAGGGTGCTATTCACCATTCCCTGGTTTTGGTCCCAAGTTACTGAAAATAAGAAAATGTGATTTAAAATAAAAACAAGATAAATCAAAACAGAGATATGAAAATCCCTCTGTTTCTCCAGCTCTTAAGACTTCTCTGTAACTTGACAGAATGTCTCAACATATCTAAAGGGAGAAAGCATCAAAAAAAAAAAAAAAAAAAAAACAGGAGGAAAGGGGAGGACTGGTCAGCAAAGGAATCAGAAAAGCCGTCTAGGCAAATGTTCACAAGATCAAACTAAGCCACAGGAGAGGAAGTCTTGGCTGAGTTGACTAGAATAATCTGGTTTCCTTGGCAATACTCTTCCTAGAGTGGGTAAAATAGCCTTAAGCTAACTCAGCTGAGAGATATTTCTTCAAACAAATATCCCTCCAGGTTCTCTTGCCATGCTCACCAGGTGGTCTGTGGCAACATGGTTCCCATGTATCTTGCCAGAAGAGAGAGCGCGCTCATCAGAAATGCTGGGTCAACTTGACAGCTGTATTTCTCAATCATCAATTGACCTCCATATTAACAACTTGGCTTCCCAAGAAGCCTGCCTACAGGGAGACAATGAACTGATGTGCCAAATCAAGGAATCTAATCTGCTTGACAGTTGTATCTCTCATTGGAAATTAATCAATTGACAAAGACACAAACATATAGATATAGATATCAGTTTCTAAGAGTATGGCTAACGTGGCCCTGCTCCTGAGAGAGGTCCACTCTCAGTGGGCCCAGCATACCAGGTGTCTGAAAGTATAAGGTCAAACACCAGACCCCCAGACCAATGAATCCATGAAGAGAAGGCCAGTCACTTGAGGCCCATTGGTGACAACACACCACTTGCATAGCCCTGCAACTTTTAATGTTCACACTCCAACATATGGCATACACAATTGTGGTTTTATCCCTCTATTCATACAATATGTCCTCTTTCCACAAAGCCCACGTCCCTTCCCTTCTCCACCCGGAGAACTCCCCCTCCTCCTTTAAGGCTATAGCCCAAAGGTCAGTTCTTCAGTCCTATCTTCCCCAACAACTCACGTAAAATTAATCACATCCTCTTGAGTGCTGCCATAGCAACCCATGCACACCTCTCTCTGCTAGGGCTCTCAAATCAGAGTGGGGAATCCAGTCTGGCTCCTCCCATTCCCTGCTCATCTCCCCAACAAGGCCCATGCATTCATCTATATTAGCAACTGCTATCATAGCACCATGCATGCTTTACGTGCTTACTAAATGTTAGAATGAGGAAAAGGTAAAGAGCTGGCTGTGGATAAGTAAAGAGGTGGAGGTGAAATTATTCTACACAGGGAGTAAATAGCATGAGTTAAAGTGATAAAGTGAGCCTAGATAAGGTCTGTGTGAGATGAGAACAAGGTCAAGAGCAGAGGATTCACTGAGGAGGGTTATTGGCGAAACTAAATAGAAAAGAAACTTACCAACAAATTACTGAGGGTCTGCAAGTGTTGATAAAGGAGTACAAATGGGGTTAAGAAGGGAAAAGGAATACACAGTAAGTTCTTAGGAAGAAGAGTAACATCAAGAATTTGATAAAGGGCATAATGTGGTTGTAAATAGAACCAGAGCTTGGGAGTCAGTTTCAATCTCCACCCCACCCTGATCCCATCACACAAAATGACTAGCAGCTTCTTTAACTCCTGTAAGCCTCAATTTATTTATCTATAAAATATGGATAACAATATCTACCTTGCACAGCAGTTCTGAGGATTAAACAATATTATCTAGCACAGTGACTGAGACACTGTATCAGTCTCTAATAGCTGCTACCTTGATTGGTTTTATAGACATTAATGTAGCATTGCAAGTAAAGTGAATTAAAGGAGAGAAGTGGAAGCTGAAAGATCATTAATAGGAAGTTACAACAGTCACTTGATTTGGGCACAGATATAGACTTAAAATCACATTAGCTTGGCTTTAGTAATAGCTCTCACCTTAACCAGTAATGATATCTCAGACAAGTCACTTCTCTCACTACGAATGTCCTGACCTGCAAATTGGAATAATAAACTCTACCTTTCCTATTTCATAAATGTATTATGTTGGCTATTTTAAATTTTAAAAAAAATACATTGGAAGTGTTTCACACTCTATGAAGTACTTTGGGGAAGATGAGGGAATGAAGTGCACAGGACAAATTTACAAAATATTTTCAAGAAAGACTCAAGAACATAAGAGACATTGGGAGATAAGCGACACCAAATTTAAAATGTCAAGGTATTAAGAGACTGTGTCTTAAAAGAAACTCAGAAATTCAGAGAAGAAGAGAGGCTAAAGGAGATGACTTGAGAAAGATCTGTTCTGAGGCAAAAGCACATCTACCTAAAAGCAGATGGGAGTGCAGGACTAGAGTTTGGGTGATGGGCAATGATGTGAAATGAAGCTCTGAGAATTGCCAGCAATATCCATCACAGTGAGACTTATGAGAAATGATGATTTATCTATGACACAATGCAAAGCAAGAAGCACTAAAGTGATAAGATTCAAAGTGCAATAAGTAAATACCTAGCAAAGGACAAGGTCAAAACCCACCCCACAAAGAAAAGACAGGTATTACAGGAAGAAGCGTGGGCAGCAGAGAGTTCAAAGCAGAAATCCAAAATAGAGTGCTCATGTAACTGAAAAGCCGAGGTCATATGGCATTATAATGTCAAGGAGATTGAGAACTGAGGGAAAAATTCTACAGATGGCTAGAATGTGGTCACCAGTGACCTTCAAGAGTGCAGTTCCAGTACAGAGGTGGGACCAACGCCAGACTGCAAGGAGTTAATCATAATTCAATGATCCTAACACCAAAAAGCAGTTGCCAGTAAACTGAAGGTGAAATTCACAGATAAGAGGAAAGCACATTTAATAACTGAAAGGGGACAAACTTTATCTGAAGAAAGCTTCTTAGGATTTTTAACACTTCCACAGGAGAAAGAAGACTTTGGTTTTTCAAAATCTCCCAAAAGACATATAAAAGTAGCAAAACACATGGAAGTTAGATTTTGCTGCAACTGAAGGACAAAAAAAAAAAAAAAAGACTTAGCCCTAATAGTGATTTAAACTTCCAATTACAATTAATTCACATACCCTAAACAAGGCATTTTGATAACTAAGTTATATTAACTACTACAGGCAAGTCACAGTATCCTTTGTGTGAATAAGTTATATATTACTAAAAAGGATAGTTAACAACATTACTATGTTATATGTGACAAGTAAATATTCCTTTCTAATGCCCCAAATTTCCATTTCTTAATCCTATGTTTATCTAAGTAAGACATACAAATGTCTTTTTGTGGTTTCGTTCATAATATACACTAACAGATATTTGCTTTACATAAGTACTCACTTGAGTTTAATTCCATTTAAAAGTATAATACATTCAAAAACATCAGTTAAAAATAATAATCATTATAAAAAAACATAATGGGAGAAAATAAGTAAAATTCTTTCAGGAATCATGAGGCTCCCAACATCAAGCTTGAGGCAGGTCTTCAAAAGGGAAGGAAGAATAAAATAAACAATCCTAAAATTTGCATGGAATCACAAAAGACCATGAATAGCCAAAGCGATCTTGAGAAAAAACGAACAAGGCTGGAGGCGCCATGCTTCATGACTTCAAACTATATTACAAAGCCATATTAACCAAAATGGTATGATATTGGCATAAAAACAGACACAGAAATCAATGGAACTGAATAGAGAGCCCAGAAATAAACCTACACATACATGGTCAATTGATTTACAACAAAGAAGCCAAGAATATACAATGGGGAAAGGACAGTCTCTTCAATAAATGGTGTTGGGAAAACTGGACAGCCACATGCAAAGAAAACTGGACCTCTGTCTTACACCAAACACAAAAATTAACTCAAAATGGATTAAAGACTTAAACATAGGACCTAAAACTGTAAAACTCCTAGAAGAAAACATGGGAAAAAAGCTTGTTGACATTGGTCTTGATGATGATTTGTTGTATTTGACACCAAAAGCAAAGGCAACAAAAGCAAAAATAAATAGATGGGACTATATCAAACTAAAAAGTTTCTGCACAGCAAAGGAAGCCATGAAAATAATGAAAAGACAACCTACAGAAAATATTTGCAAATCATATATCTGATAAGGGGTTAATATCCAAAAATATATAACTCATACAACTCAATAACAACAAATCTAATTTAAAAACTTAAAAATGGGCAGAAGATCCAAATAGACATTTTCCAAAGAAGACATACAGATGGCCAACAGGCACATGAAAAGTGCTCAACATCAGTAATCATCAAAACATTAAAAACAGAACTACCACATGATCCAGCAATTCCACTTTTAAATATTTATCCAAAGAAACAAAAACACTAACTCAAAAAGGTATCTAAATCCCCATGTTCATCACAGCATTATTTACAATAGCCAAGACATGGAAACCACCTAAGTGTCCATCAATGGATGAATAAATAGGAAATGCGGTATATATATATATACATAATGGAATATTATTCCACCATTAAAAAAGAAGGAAATCTTGCCACTTGTGACAATATAAAAGAAACTTGAGGACATTATGCTAAGTGAAATAACTCAGACAAAGACAAATACCATATGATCTCACTTATATATGGAATTTCAAAACAAAACAAAACAAAACAAAAACTTCATGGATACAGAGAACAGACTGGTCGTTATGGGGTAGGGGAGTAGAGTGTAGGAGAAATGGGTGAAAGGTGAAGGTGGTCAAGAGGTACGAACTTCCAGTTATTAAACCAATGTAATGGGAAAGTAATGAACATCATGGCAACTACAGTTAATACTACTGTATTGAATATTTGAAAGTTGCTAAGAGAGTATATCTTAAAAGTTCACATCACAAGAAAAAAGAATGTGTAACTGTGTGGTGATGGATGCTGACTAAACATATTGTGGTGATCATTTTTGCAATATACACATATATCAAATCGTTATGTTGTAACCTGAAACTAATATATGTCAATTATATCTTAATTTTTAAAATTTAAACTTTTTTAAAAAAAAAAGAAGGGATGGAGGAAGACAGGTCTGCTTGCATCTCAATCACCAAGACTTTGCTGTAATATCAAAAGTACAGATGATATCAAGTTAATTCTTAATTCCTTTTTAAATAATAAAATGTTGCACCAGATTAATAGAGATACAATAAAAAAATGTCATTTGGGTCAAGTTTTATCTTTCTCACCCCCAAATCTACAGTCAAAAGTACTAATTACAAACAACTGATTTTATAGAATTGTCTCTTTTTTGCTTTCTAAGGGATGGAAAAATTCTAATGAAACATACCAAAACAAAATGACCAAAGCAAAGAATCAGTGGGCAAGAAAAATCCAAATTTCCCTGATTCTGACTAAGGTCCAGTGGGAAAGAGCACTAAGCCAGAAGTCAGGTGCCCTAATTTTAGTGCAGCCCTACCCATGAAAAAACAACTTAATTACTAAACTACTCAGTTTTCCTCATTTAGTAAAGAGAAATCTCACCTACTCCACCTACTTCCAAAACCGTTGTGATGATAAAATGAAACAGCATATGTAAGAAATATAAATAATTACATTTGTGGAGAATTATAACTATACACATATACACACAGAGCTTCACAAATATAAGGCAACAATCCATTAATCATTATTTTATAGTACAGATGGATTATTTTAATTAATCCATATATTAACTTTATGCTTAACAAATTTTAATATTATAATACTTCGTTATTTCAATTATTCTTTGAACTTTAATAAACATATATAGTAGTAAATGTCAATAAAGTGAAATCTTGATTATTCAGCCAGTTAGGTCTTCTACATTGTTCATAAGGCAGTTTACCCAGGAAAAAATAATAACAATTAAATTCAAATCAGATAAAACATATTTCTCAGCTGCTCTTTTAAAGATCTGGTAGGAAAGAGAGGCTTAAATAAATGATAAATTTAAGATTATTATGATTAATTTATATTTCATTTAGCAGAGTTCACATTCTCTAAAAAAAATATTGCAAGTACTCAATATTTTTTCTTCTTATATGTCTGAAATCACCCCCAGTAAATGTACAACTCTAATTCCTATTAAGTATTGTTTTCCAGGTAGAACAAAACTATTCAACTGTTTTTCTTCATAGGATAGACAAACCTTTTAACCTGATTTTCGAAGGGAAAATGAGTGTAAAGATTTTCCTTACATTTTCAAGCAGAGGTCTTCCATTCTGCAAATAAACTCCATGAAAATAGCTCTTAGATAAAATCATCCTGTCATAAAACAGGACAGTCAGTAGTCACGAGCATTTGAAAAGCACTTGAAGTGTGACCCTATTTGCTCACACTCTAGAAATAAACATATAATCCATGCTGCTTTCTTAATCACTGCAATCTAAATATTGAACAGCTTGGCTTTCGATATTATTTTTCCAGCATACAGAAGGAAACAGACTAGCCATTCTGAGATTACTCAGTTTAAGAATTAATCCATTTCAGAGGCATAGGTCTCTCTGAAACCAGTTTTAGGACCAAATGTAATCCTAGAGTAAAGAAATTTTGCCTGAGTAACTTTCCAACAGAAAGACTGAGAAATCACCTGTAAAAAAAATAAGTATTTCAGAGTAGACAATAATATAAATGCCTACATTTAACCTAAGTCTGGAGGAAGTGAGCAGAACTGGGATGAAGTTTGAAAAACATTTCAATACCTTTTTCTGCAGGGCTTTTTCCAGAATCTACGACCCTCTAACCCCCCTTACCTCCAGCTTTTCCCTTAATCTCTTCCAATTTACCTGCCTACCTTTAAGAAACTGTACAGAACAAGCCAGGAAATAACTGGAAGAAAGGAAGACGAAATCAACTATTCCACTACCTTTGCCCCAACTTGAATCTCTGATTTTAAAATCTCTGACAACCTATAAATCTTGGCTAAAAAAAAAAACCAAAACTTAACAATTGAACCTTCTCTGTTCCCCTCCCTGATCCTACTTCCCTCCCTCTTTCCCAGAGGTAACCACTTTGCTGACATGTGTGTCTATCATTCCCATCACTGACTATTTAAACATCATCTACATATGATTGCTTTTATAGAATTAAACTCCACAAGCCCACAGGCTGTGTCTAATATTGCCTTCTGTGTAGCATCTAGTAATCAGCATACTCTAATCATTTAAAAGCTACAAATATCTCTAAAGAAAATTAATAAATATTTAGTAAAACTAAACAAAACCATACATTGTCAGAATAGGGAAAAAGAAACAAATTTCTTCCCCATTTATGAAATTCAGCTAGGCGTCTATTATGTAAAGATGATCCAAAAATTCAAATTATTGAAAAATTGGGTTTTGGACTTCCCTGGTGGCACAGTGGTTAAGAATCTGCCTGCCAGACTTCCCTGGTGGCGCAGTGGTTAAGAATCCGCCTGCCAATGCAGGAGACATGAGTTCGAGCCCTGGTCCAGGAAGATTCCACATGCCACGGAGCAACTAAGCCCATGCGCCACAACTACTGAGCCTGTGCTCTAGAGCCCGCAAACCAGAACTTCTGAGCCCGTGCAACACAACTACTGAAGCCCGCGCAGCTAGAGCCCGTGCTCCGCAACGAGAAGCCACCGCAACGAGAAGCCCGCGTACTGCAAAGAAGAGTAGCCCCCGCTCACCACAACTAGAGAAAGCCCGTGGCCAGCAACGAAGACCCAACACACCAAAAATAAAAATAAAATAAATTTTAAAAAAAAGAATCCACCTGTCAATGCAGGGGACACGGGTTCGAGCCCTGGTCTGGGAAGATACCACATGCCATGGAGCAACTGAGCCTGTGCGCCACAACTACTGAGCCTGCACTCTAGAGCCCGTGCTCCGCAACAAGAGAAGCCACCGCAATGAGAAGCCCGCGCACCACAATGAAGAGTAGCCCCTGCTCACCGCAACTAGAGAAAGCCCATGCGCAGCAAGGAAGACCCAATGCAGCCAATCAATCAATCAATCTATAACAAATAATACATAACAAAAAAAGATATATTCGGGCTTCCCTGGTGGCGCAGTGGTTGAGAGTCCGCCTGCCGATGCAGGGGACGGGGGTTTGTGCCCCGGTCTGGGAGGAGCCCACATGCCGCAGAGCCATGGCCGCTGAGCCTGCTCATCTGGAGCCTGTGCTCCGCAACGGGAGAGGACACAACAGTGAGAGGCCCACGTACTGCAAAAAAAAAAAAAAGAAGATATATTCATCCCCATATTCACTGAAGCATTAAAAAAAAAAAAAAAAAAGTTGGGTTTTAATTTAAAAGACTAATTAAATAAAATGTAAAAGACCAAACAAAATTTAGGTTGGAAAAAATGTATCTTTCACCCAAATAATTCCCTATAAACTCAACAATTATAATTTATTCTGATTTTTTTTGTTGTTGTTTTACCACATTAGAAGTTATTTTTCTGTATTCCCTAGGCAGCAGCAAATAACACCATGCCTGAGGACTGATATAATTACATGCCAAGAAAGACCAGCACCCTCACACTCCAAACTCCCCTCTGTGGCTCCTTCATGCCCCATATGTTGCTAATAAAACTGTTTCAATCATACCTATGAGACGAGACAGTTTTACTGACATAGTAGCAGGCCTCTTGGTTCTTCACAAGGCAAACCATACCACCAAAACTATTACAAATGCAAATTTTAAGACTGAGGCAAGTAGAAATCTATATGACATCTGTGTGTGCGTGTGTGTGTGTACATAGATACATATATATTTCGGAGTACAGAAACCTGCATTAAAACTACAATTCCACTACTTGAGTCTGTAAACTTTAAAATGCCCATGCTAGCTATATAGACATATAGAAGGTTCTGAGATCTGACAACAGTATGCCGTCAAGAAACTGTAACCATAGCATTATCCTTTTATATTGTTAAAATGATCAAATCAAATATCTAACTGGTAGAAAATAATGACTGTCAGAGTTATTAGTAATAATTATAAAAAGATCCAAAAAGGAAGGGAGAACAATGGAATACTGAAGCAACAATTAGAAATTTTACAAACCTACTAAACTGATAAATGATCTGGTGTTCATGCCCCTATTTCAGGACACTAAAACACTTTCATCACATGTATGGTTAATTTCACCATATATAAAGTTTTCTCATAAAACATGAATGCTGAAATTATTTAACAAAAAGTTTTTTTTTAATCCTGCTATTATAGGAAATGTTCAGTTAGATCAAGATAAATGCATTTCTCAATTTTTTCCAGAAAACTTCTCTAGGGGACCCTCCCTAAGATGTTTCAACATGACCTCAAGTAGTAAATCCTCTGGGGACAAGACTCCTTTTAATAAGTCAGTCTAAGAACAAAGGGGTATGATGAACTCTAGTCTCCTCTGAGCTGTGATGACAACAAATAGGAAACAGGAGGCAGGAGTGGTAGTTCAAGTACAAATCTTTCATAGGACCATATGACCATTATCTCAGGGCTCAAAAGCCCCAATCAACACCACCACACAGAGGAGGGAAAAGGGCCTAAGCTGAGAAGGCCTGGAGAAGTGGTCAAAAGGACCGATATTCTAGGGAGTGATCAAGCCGAGAAAACATACCAACTCTAGAACACAATAGCTTAGCCTACAGGGATGAACTTCTAGCACTGACATAAGCAACTGGAGGGCACCCTATTTGTTGAAAGATGAATTACTGCATTTGAAATCATAGAATTCTAGAGTGGGCAGGAATCTGTGGATCATCCATGCTTCCACTAAATGCAAGAAGGCTTCATGTAGCATTCTAATCAGGTAGATGATGACCCAGTCTCTTTGGGAAAACTCACAATCATGGAGAGCTTAAAAGCAACTGTTGACCCATTCCTTTAGGCTTTGCTTGCATACGAGTGTGTCATTTCTGCCTAAGCCTTCTTGCTCATCAATGACGTTGGCCTGCCTACTTAGACTTCAGATCTGACCTGCTCCATCAGACCCAGACCCAGACTTTGACTTTGTCCAGTTTTTGGACTCCCAGTATCCACATACAGGTCAGACATTCTAAATGGAATTATGACCCTAGTCTATCACTACCTTAGGCCAGTTCCCATGTATAGCTCCCGTGGTCTGCCCTCCTCTATGAAAGAGCACTGCTACCGCCACACCTAAGTCTGCCCAATGCTCAGTCCTAACAGTCCTATGATCACAGATAAGCTTAATACTAGAGGAATCCATCTTGGCCCCTCCAATCCAACAATCTTCTCTGACCCATTGCCTTTGGCTACTTATTAACATTCTACCAGGGCCCAAGAGCATCTGGAGTTCTAATAAAAACTATAGATCTTCTCCGAAAAAGGCCCAATTGCATACATAATATTGTACATAATTTCAGAGGGTTCCTATGAACCGCAAGAATCCCTGCTATCTATTAACAGGGGTTCTTATATTTTAAAAATTAAATACAGATTCCACATACACTGACACACTAAAGGGTACTTTTGCTAGACTCCCTTGCAACTTGAGATCTGCATGTGCCCTAGGTTTCCCAAGGAGGAACACTCCTAGGAGAACAAAAGGAGAAAGAAACAAGGAAAGATAGCAACCAAGGACAGTCAGATCAGCCCATCCAGCAATGATGGCAGGCAAGACAATGATTCTTCTGGGGCCAGCAGCAAAAGCCAAGCCTCCTCATTCACCAGCTTCCAATCTTGAACACGGGAGCATGGCTCTGAGGCCAGAGACGGCTGTGGCTCCCTTAGCAAGCCAGATGAGAAGTGTGGTTCCAGGAGCTGTTCCCATAAGCTCAGCCTACAGTCCATTCTCTCTGCTCCTCTACCCCTCAAAGATCCTATAAACTATTACAACTTAATAAATCCCCTTCTGCTTAAACCAGCTATAATGATTCTGTTATCTGCCACTAACAGAGTCCTTTCCAATATATGGACCAACCAAAAGGAACGCATGAAATAAATATTCAAATACAGTACCAAAACTAGGCTTTAAAATATAACCCTATGGTTGCATAACTATGCGAATGTACTTAGTGCCACTGATCTATACACTTAAAATGGTGAAAATGGTAAATTTTGTTATATATATTTTATCTCAATTTTTTAAAATATGATTTTTATAAACACCCCCCAAAAATCTATATTTCAGCCCAGGAATCAAGAACTCTTAGATAACCTTGATTTAGTTAACTTATTCCTGTTCCAATAGTATCAAGCAAGCAAGTCACTTAGCCTCTCAGTCTAGCCTCTTGGTCTCCTAAGTGTAAAAAGTGGAAGAAATCTCAACATATATTAGAGATAAGTCAGACACTAAAATTCTGCAATGGGTCAAGTGGAGGGTGGGAAAGGAACAAAGCAATATTTGTTGCGAACTCCCTATGTGAACGCTTACTATATGCTTTCCATATATCCTCATTTAATCCACACAATAATAACACCCACCCAACCCCATTCATAATAATGCTTCAAGGTAGTTGTTACAATCCTTTTCTTACTTATGAGAAAGTGGAGGAAGAAAAGCTAAGCAACTCACCCAAGGTGCACAGCTACTACTGAGTAATGACAGACCAAGATCTGTCTGACGCCAAGGCCCCGGCTCTTTCTATACCACATTTCTCTTACTGACTGCCACGGCCACAGTGCTCAGCAGGCAAGGGCTAATTAAATTATCCACAGTGATGGAACCATCGCCCAGCCAGGAAAGCAATTCCTGAAAAGCGTCACCTAGACCATTAATATAGTATGCCCTGTAGAGTCAAGTGTGATGTTCAAATACAGAAATGACTAGATGATGATGATTATAATGATAATAGCATCCAGCTACCATTTACTGAGTGCCTATTATGCTTTAAGTGTTTCATATACACTACTTCATTTAATCCCCTGAACATCCTAGTAAGAAATGCACAGTAGGTGTTACCTTCATTTTACAACAGAAGAAAATGAGACGCGGAGAGATTAAGAACTCTGCCAAAGATTACACTGCAAGTCAAGTTCAGAGCCAGAATCTGAACCCAAGTCTTATAATGCCCAAATACATGTGTGGGGACCACAACGTGTATTTCCTTTTCTCTTCTAAAGAGCCAGACATGGGCCTTATACCCATAAACATTCAATAAACCAGTGGTTTTACTTTGAAATTAGGGACACCAAATGCAGACCAAGAGGTTACACAAATTTAGCAGTTTAGTGCTGAAGTGAAAAAACATGAAGGAAGAAATGATAATGAAGAGTCCATCCCTGAAGGTCAATATATGTTTGCCAGTGAAAGGATCAGAATCCCCTTACTTCACACTCTTTCAGCCTAGCCCATCTCTCACTTCTCCCCACCACAAGAAAAAGAAAAAGAGCTACAGACAAGCAATTAAGACTTGCTCTATCAACCCTAGCACACTGTTAGAAATTATACAGACTACATTGTCCTAAGAGAACTGTATGAAAGGAAGGAAATCACTGGGAAGGCATCTGATTCAGCAGGTCTGAGGTGGGGCCTGAGAATTTGCAGATCTAACAAGCTCCCAGGTGATAATGCCCCAGACCACACAAGTTTCATCTAGTATCATCCTAAAGCTTCTTTTTGTCCACCAAGTTCAGCCACCACAGAGTAACTAATGACAGTTAGGAAGACGGTGTTTATCTCTCTTTGATACAGCAAGGTTTTAAATGGAGATATAATTAACAAGCTGGAAAAGAGCCAAAGGGTTGGCAGGGTAGAAGCTAGGGAGGCGACCACACGGTCTAAATCCAGATATCAATGGGCCCTCAATGAATCCAGTAAATTTCTAAAACTATCAATGACACATGTAATATGTATTTGTTAGAAGTTATAGGGTGGGGTGTGGGGGAAGAGGAAAGGGAATAAAATTTTAATAAATGAAATAAAAGTTAAATAAAGGGAATAAGATTATAAATTATATGACTAACATGCGGAAGCTCAGCACCAAGAGAAAATGTTGCCGTAGCCCGGTACAAAACTTTATCTTTTGATAAAAAATAGGCTTAACTTTTAGTAAAATAACTTTATTTCCCAAATAAACTGTAGCAGCATAAAAAGTTAACAGCAATAGGAATTCAGTGTATTCCCAGATGCTAATAATGAGCTGCAAAGGTCAAGAAAACTCAAGACAGAACATACACAATGATGGAGTCACTGTTCTCTTTTATTTACAAACGGAGAAAGGAACTTATTTATTTAGTATCATTATGACAGACCCACCCATATATGGAAATAGTAGCTTGTGTAGTTAACTCAAAATATGGTCCAAAACCACATGTTCTGGACTACAAGGAAAATCCAGTCTCATAAAGCAAAAACACCACTATTTAAAATTACATTCTAGCAAAATTAACAGCTTATAGAGTACAGCCTTCTATTAAACAAAAGCCAGGACATGATTTTGTTTTTGTTTGTTTCAATTCCACTGACATCAGGACACTTAAAGTCTACCAAGATACCATATCAAAAATAAATAAAAACTGAAAAAGCAATTATAAAGAAAAAGAAACTGATATAGTGGAACTGACATAGTGGGGAAAGAATGGAAAATAATCTAAATGTCCATCAACAGCAAAAAAGATAAATGGTGGTATAATCATAAAACTGAATATAATACAGCTCTAAAATTCACTGAACTATAGCAGTGGTATTATGGGCTGAATTGTATCTGGCCAAAATTCATATCTTGAAGCCCTAACCTCCAGTGCCTCTGAATGTGACTATATTTGGAGACAGGGCCTTTAAAGAGGTGATTAAATTAAAATGAGTCTAATAGGTGGGCCTTAATCCAATATGACCAGTGTCCTTATAAGAAGAGGGAATTTGTACACAAAGAAACACCAGAGATATACACCCACCCACCATGTGAGGACAGAGCATATAAGGTGGCCAGCAAGAAGGTGGTCACCTGCAAGCCAAGGAGACCTCAAAAGAAAGCAAATCTGCCAACACCTTGATCTTGAATTCCCAGCCTCCAGAACTGTGAGAAAATGAATTTCAGTTGTTTCTACCACCCAGTCTATGGTATTTTGTTATGTTGGCCCAGGAGAACTAATACAAATGATCTCAAAGTTAAACATTCCTAAGAATCACCTGGAAGCCTTATTAGAACACAGACTGCCAGGCCCTACTCTCAGAATTTCTGTTCAGTAGGTCTGGAATGAGGCCTGAAACAGAGCTAGACTCATGGATGCACAAACATGCTTACAAGGGCCCCACTCCTGGTGTAATGCTCTGCCATTACCATCTCCAAATTATTAATAGTTTGAACAAGGGCTCTAGCATTTTCATTTTGCACTGGACTGCACAAATGTATCCAGTCCTGGCCCGAGAATTTTTATTTCCAACAAATTCCCAAGTGATGCTGAAGCTGCTGATCAGGTACCACATTCTGAGAGTCACTGAACCACAGCAACATCTATCAACCCAGATAAGTCTAAAAACATAATATTGGGCAAAAAATCAAGCTACAGAACAAGCTACAGAAGAACAAGGATAGACAGCATTTATATAAAGTTTTTGTTATGGGTACGCATATATTAAAGTATGAAAACAAGTATGGCAATGTAAACACCAAACTGAGAATCCTTGCTAACTCTGAGGCCTGGGAAAAGAGAACGGAACTAGTGATCGGCACCACAGAAAGCCTCAGCTCTGTCTACAAAGTTCTACTTCTCAAACAAATTAAAAATTAAAAATTGAAGTAAACATGGCAAAAAGGTTCAGTTTTGACACAGCTGAGAAAGAGTTACATTGTGTTACTCTCTTTATACTACTTGTACTTTTCTATAAATTTAAAACACTTGAAAATTTATCAAAGAAAAAAGAACCTTAACTTTTATAGATTCTGAGTAATTTGGTATCACCCACAATCTAGTAAAATATTCCATCCAAAATTTTTTAATTTGCCAGTTGGAAGAATAATTCTACTTATGAAAAAAAAACTCTTCACAAGAACCAAGATATAAAGTTATTTGAAGTCTGAGAATCATAATTTAAAAGAATAAATAGATATAAATCCACTTTAAATAAACAACACATCTAAAAAATAACTAACATACTATGTAAATTAAGAACACAAAAAATGAGAACTACTATCCCTTAGAAATAATAATAGCTGCAACATTCAGGTTAGTTTGACTCTAGTATGTCTTTTGCATGCAATGACAAATTTTAAGCTGTTTAGTGAAACACAAATAAAACATAATAGGTGGTGACATTTTTCCAAACCTAGAGAAAATATGAAAAGGTTATATCTCTAACAAATAGAAAATCCATGCAAATTAAAATGAAAGGAATAAAAATAAATATTAGAAAGAAAAATTCAATCTAAAAAATATAGAATAAATACAAATTTCATAAATAATAACTTTTAACTATCAAATTAACCAATTTGTATAAAAAATGAATAATCAGTGCTATTTTGATTTTACTGGGAATATAAAATGGAAAAACTTTCCAGAAAGCAGTTTAAAAACATAAATCAAGGGCCTTAAAAATATTCACTCCCTTTGATGCAATAATTTTCTTTCTAGGAATATATCCTATGGAAAAAATCAAAATTATGAAAACATTCATACACAGATACATTCATCATAATATTATGTATTATAGAAAAAAATTCAAAAAACTAAATAAATCATGATACATGCATATGATAGATGAAATTTTAATGATTTGTGGGAATTGATTATGATATAAAATTAAATAAAAAGGAAGATTATAAAGTTACACATACAATGATCCTAACTATGAAAAACTATAAAATTTCAAGGGGAAAAAAAATGAAAGGAAATTCACAATATGAAAGGAAATACACAATATTAACAGTCTGCCTCTGGATAACAGGATCATGGGTGATTTGTTTCCTTAGCTTCTTTTCTATAACATGTATGTATTATTTTCACATTTAAAAAAATAAAAACTAAAAAATATTAGCACTTTTCACTAAGTATAAAACATTTCAATCTAAGGTATTAGAGCATTTAATAAAGTACCTTAACTAAGTGTTAGTTTAATAAATCTTTGAAACATTCATTCCAGTAAAAAGCTGATTATATCTGAGAAGATATAATATACTTTTCAAAATACAGACATTCTTTAAGAAGTTCTTCATAGTTTTTCTTCTATTCTAATTCCTTTCAGTCAAAGGCACCTACAGTTCTTCTAGCATCAAAGTATCTATTACATATCTTAAATTGGTTTCCTAATCTATCATTCTAGAACACAATTAACATTCTAAATCACACATTTTCATCAACCAGCCTAAGGATAATGGCTGAGACCCCAATACCTCCCAGTCTCTGTCCCTTTACCTATAATATCTCTATTTTACAAACCAGCTCTATAAGGAAAGTATTATTACCTTGACTTTGTAGATGTATGAACTCAGAGAGGCTAAGCAATTGTCCCAACATCACACAGCTAGAAAGTAGCAGAACTGGGACTTAAACCCTGGTCATTCAACTGCAGTACATCACAGCACCTTTCAATAAAGCTGTCATAACATAAAATCCTGGTTTGTTTGGTTTTTGTCGTTGTTGTTGCAATTTTAACGCTGCCTTCTACGGACAAACAAGGACAGAGTTCCAGAAAAAGATACAATTACAAAAAAATGTAATTAAAGGAGATAGCTATTAATCATAGAAAAGGATTTCAATCTGTATCCTTTATCACCTACTTTGTACACTTACCTGTTGAACACTGACCTCATACACCTGAATCACTCACCCAGAGATAAGAGAATACAGGTAACCAGGTAGAGCTGTAACAGGCTGTATTTTCCAAAAACAGCCACAGCAATATTTCCAGTCCCACATGCCCTTTCAGGCACTTGCCACTCCCTCACCCAAAGGCAGGAACAATTTCCCCTTCAGCTTATGTTGAGCTTTGTATCAAGGAACAAAATGCCTCAGAAGTAATACTGTGTGATTTCTAAAGGTAACCTATAACAGACAATACAGTTGTCCCTCCGTATCCACAGCTTCCACATTCTCAGATTCTACCAACCACAGATCAAAAAGATTTGGGGAAAAAAAAAAAAGAAATCCCAGAAAATTCTGAAAAGCAAAACTTGAATTTGCCACACACGGGCAACTATTAACATGGTATTTACATTGTAGTTACAACCATTTACATTTACCTTGTATTAATTATAATTGATAATTATAAGTAATCTAGAGATGATTTAAAGTATATAGGAGGATGAAAATACTACACCATTTTAAATACAGGATTGATCATCCCCCAATTGTGGTATCCTGGGGAGATACCAAGGACAACTGTATAGGTTCTTTCTCTCTCTCTCTCACTCTGGCTCTAACTCGCTCTCTTCTCCCTCCCTTCTCCCTCCCTCCCATTTTCCTCTCCCGCTCTAATTTCTCTACCTCTCACCCTTCCAATCTAGTCACCATACTGTAAGGAAGCCCAGGTGACATGGAAAGGCTACAAATAGGTGCTCTAACCCAGATTCCCAGTTGTAATCTCAGCTGACAGCCAGCATCGCCCAGCAGACATGTTCCTGAATAAACCTTCACATGATTCTGGCCCTCCCCTTTGAGCCACACAGCTGACACAAAGTGTAGCAAAGACAAACTATGCCAAATGGACCCTTCCAAATCACAGACTCCTGAGCAAAATAAATGTTTTTAAGCCACTAAGTTTTACAGTGGTTTGTCAAGTAGTAAGGGTCACCAAAACAGATATTTGGGGCTGTATTCACAGCAAGTTAAAGAGTTTTGTGATCATTCCATTCAAACTTGTATGATAACTTTCTGCAATTATCCTCTTTAAAAGTAGCTAAACCATAGCCAGCCCATAGCTCCTTTGACTTCGATTGGTCTTTGGAAACCTGAACCTTCAGGGCTGCTTGACTCTCCTTTTAGAGTCAAACTGTATACCTTGTTGAAATAAAGTTTCACTTTAAAGGTTGGTGTGAGGTGTCACATCCTTTCAGGGTGCAGTTCTAAGCAAGGATGCCAAGAAACTCCCCTCTAGAAGACAGTCGTGGCACCCGTGTTTTAGCTGATACCACAAAAAACACTTGTAGAAAGTTATCATCAATTACCAATGCTCCCTAGAGTATAGTAGTTCCACAAAATACTTTTTTTTTTTTTTTTTTTTTTTTTTTTCTTTTTGCGGTACGCGGGCCTCTCACTGTTGTGGCCTCTCCCGTTGCGGAGCACAGGCTCCGGATGCGCAGGCCCAGCGGCCATGGCTCACGGGCCCAGCCGCTCCGCGGCATATGGGATCCTCCCAGACCGGGGCACGAACCCGTATCCCCTGCATCGGCAGGCGGACTCTCAACCACTGCGCCACCAGGGAGGCCCCACAAAATACTTTTAAGTATAGAGAATGCAGAGTAAAACAGTGCAGAGTGAAACACACACAGATTTGAGTAGAAAGGGAAAAAAGAATGATAAAACACTGCACTTCTTATGCAGACACTCTGTACTCTGCAGATTTGTCTACCAATTTAGGCCAGTGTACTGTTTATTAACTGCCTTGACTTTTCATTTTTTATATAGCTTCAAATGCAATTTCTAGTCAAATGAGCTGAAATAAGTTAAAAACTTCTCCTTTTTCGTATAAATATAATTTTACCAGCTACAAAACATTTCAGTGATGAGGTGTGCATGAAGCCAACTAAATGTAAATAGAACAGAAACACTGAAATCAGTTTACTTCATAGCTTTTGGGAAGGAATTTTAGAATGGTAGTGGCAAGTATCACATTAAAAAATTAACCAAAGTTAGTTATTTGTAGAGATAAATGATCAACTGATATGATAACATGTTCCTTGATGATAAAATACATCAGGTTGGTAATCAAATACAAACTCCATGAAGATGAGCCCCAAAAAAAAGCTTTTGTTTTAGGCATAGTTTTCACTAGCACAAGACCTTTTTTTGTTGTTGTTGAAGACCTTTTTGATAGTATAATGAAGACCAAACCTTTTTTTCCTGTTAAACCTAGGTCTCTCATAGCTCTAACCTCCCAATAAAATCTTATTGCAGCTCACACAGTATAGGAAATACTAACACCACTGGAAAAGTAAAATTCTTCTGTTCTTCTTCATTAACTTTTGAGGGTGTGGTTTATGTTCATCAGATTCTTAAGGAACCATTGACTGAAACCGCCCCCCATGGCCAGGCACGATGATCACCACCTGCATGAGTTGTCTTGCAACAGGAGGTCCCAACACGGAACACGGTGCTGCAGCCGAAATGTAACCAGGAGGATTCAGGAGGGGCCAAGAGGAGGGAGGAGACGCCAGTCTATATGTCCTGCCAACCTCCCAGAAAACTTTGCACTGGAATCCATCTTGGCTGAGAAATGCACACACCATCAAGAAGGACCCTGAGTCAGACCAAATATGGGCTCAGCAAGATGATTGGCCAGAGACAACCCAGAAACTAACCCCATTACCATAAAACCTGAGACTGCAAGCCATGTGGCAGAGCAGTTCTCCTGGGTTCCCTTACCCTGCTGCTCCCCACTCGGGCACCCCTTCCCCATAAGGTCTTTCGCTTTGTCAGCCTGTGTGCCTCCTCGGACAATTCATTTCTGAGTATTAGACAAGAGCCACTCTTGGGCTCTGGAAGGGGTCCTCCTTCCTGCAAAAACATGAGTTGCTAAAATATATGTCATATATAATGGATACAGAGTTCATTGCCAAAACAATTTATATCCAATCCTTTGATGGAAATAATATTCTTCAAATACCTAAACTTCAGATTGAAAAGAAAGAAAATGAATCCAAAAGTTTATCTGTTATCCCTCCTTCTTTTGAGGGGGAAAAAAAACTGTACAAAAGAAATTACAATCTATAAACCTACAAAACTATACAGAACAGTGAAAACCAAGGTGAAGGTTTACAAATATTTATGCTTTTTGAAATCAAATGTTAAGATGAATTTATCCTTTGTAGTCCATATCTGTTGTGTAAAACACTAAGGAATCTAATAAGTTTTAAGGGTTGGTTTGATATAATGTGAACTAAACAGTTGAAAATACTCAAAACTTTAAAGCACACTGGTTACTGGAGCAGGTTTTCAAGACTGATTGGGTAAACTAACCTATACAAACCTAAAAATAGGAAGCGACAAGTGAAAGTTTGTTAAGAAGCTGCAACAATTCCTACTACAGAGAAGTTTTTCATTAAAAAAGAAACGATCCATGGCCTGCAGACTTCTTTTGTTTTAATCTCAATGAAATACCCTTGGAATTGGCTATAGATCCTACCATGCCCTGTGGTGTATTCCTGGATATTCCAATGCTCCTTTAAGAATCTGAGTTAGTGAAATCTACTTTAGACCCTAAGTCTTGGGAAGAGACCATCTGATTTATACCTAACAATATCTCAAGCCCCTGGTAGAGCACATACATTCAAAATATATTTGTTCAATGAATTAGAAGGAGGGATACAGGTAAGGAAAGAACAAAAGAGGAAGGAAGAGAGGGAACAGATGCCCTGCTACAAACATGAATAACAAAAGGTCTAAACTGTACAAGAAAATGTAATTGTTTCCCAAGAAAAAAATTCCCAATAAAAATGTACGCTTAGATGCTTGCTAAAAATCCTTGCTTTGGAAATTCTTGCTATTTTACCCTCTGACCATAGCAGTTGTTCCAAAATCTTTTCCTCTTTTTGAAAGTTCTCAGCACCACTTCTGCCTATTCACTCTTAGTAGATGACCGCTCTTTTCCTACAATAAACTTTCTAAGTCATTTAACATGAGCAACTAAACTCTTCCTATAAATTATAAGTAGACACTCATCCTGGAACAGGAGGGAAGGGGGAAGGGCACAACCTTTACAAGAATGACACAGCCATAGGACATGACAAAAACTGATTAGAACCAACTAGATCCAAGCTAGGGAAAGATTCGACCTCCAGTGGACCTTGAGCCTCATTATGCGCTCACTGTAATGCACTAGCATGCTAAGTGACAACCACCCCCCCCACCACCAGCACCATGACAGTTCTGAGGCCAACCATAAAAGGTCAGAGAGTGGGCAGTGGCCCGATTCCTAGAAATCCCTGCCGCTTTCCCAGAAATAGTTGGAATAGTCCTCCCACTCATTAGCCCTATGAAATTACCCAGCCCATAAAAACTAACCACCCCGTTCTGGGGGACCTCTTGCCTTCTGAGATGGCCTGCACTCTCTGTGGAGTGTGTTTCTCTCTAAATAAATCCACTTCTTACCTATCACTTTGTCTCTCACTAAATTCTTTCTGCAATGAGACATCAAGAACCTGAGCTTCATTAAGTTCTGAAACCAGGTGTGTGATCTCACTTGGAAGACCTTGGGTTTTGGCGGGGTTCCAGTCCCAGCACGTGGATTCAAGTCCCAATCTGAGGTGCATGGTTGCAAATGCATGCATTCTTAATTAGCCGGACTTGACAATTCTGCCTCCTTAATCTCATACACAAACTCTCTTTTTCATTCCTATTGTATTACCACTTGTCTGAAACACTAAAATAGACTCCCAATTGGGCACCATGGCTCTCCAGTATTACTCCCTCATCCAAGAAACCAACTGCTTTGGTAACATTCCTGAAGTTTAGCCTGCCTCATTCTTCCACTTAAAAGACAGAAAACACACAGATTCAAAAAAAACATTTGGTTTGAATCCTAGCTCTGACAATTATTTGTCATGAGACCTTGGGTAAGTCACTGAACTCTTCTGGTCCTCGGTTTTTCTTTTCTTTAAAATAAACATTATAATATCTATTAAACAAGGGTTGTTATAAATAAATCAGAAGACCTGTTCAGATCTGACACATAAGAGGTGTTCTATAACCTTCAAGGGCTGTCCAATGCCTAACAAGTAAGATCTATATATGCTTATACAGTTAAACCCAATTATTCTAGTCCAATAGCCAATCGCTCCCTGTCTGCTCCCTATGTAGGACCATAGGAGACCCTTCAATGATACACTCTGTACCTTTTGCTTGTTACGTGATCAGCCTGAAATATCCTTTCCCGAAATCTCCCCCTGCCAATTTTCTACCAGTTACTTAAAGTCCAGCTCAAGCATCACACCTTTTAAGAAATGCCTAACATGAAATCATCTTTTTTTCTCTGAATTTTATTTGTACCTCTCTTACACTATGTATTCCATTGAAGTTATTTATACACTAGCCTTTCTTTCTTATTAGAATATAAACTCTCTGAGGGCCAGAATTATATATTTTAAACACTGCCTTGTTCAGTACCCTATTCTACAAACTGAAGCATTAAAAGAAGTGACACTTAGAATTGTGAAACTGATTTTCAGTACTATTTATAAAATTTATCCCAAATAATTTACATAGCCACCTATCTTGTCTATATGCTCACTATGAAAATCAAAGTAAAATGTTCAATAAACTGGGGCATGTCTAAAGGGAGATATGATTTGATTATGTAATTGAACACAAAGAAGAAATAAGACTTTTGTAAGTCTGCTTTATGGAGAATAATATGATTTTAATAAGTTACATCCAATCAATTCAAAAGGATAAAACCTTCTCATTTTATTTTATTTTTAAAGATAATTTACACAAATTATCAAATAATTTCATTTTAGAAACGCTCAAACATAACAAATGATCATATGCATGAACAAAATGCAGCATAAAGCCGTGTCAATGAAATTGCCAAGACATTTTACAAAAAGTAATCTGAGTTGACCATTTTTGCTAGAATATATATGTAATTCCTGAATACTAAACAGAAGAAATAAACAAGCAAATCATACATAAAAGGAGTGATCAAATAGTCAACTACAATATTCAAGCACCAAGTGACATTAAGAATGAATAAAAAAGACTACATTGCAGCTTTTTTTTTTTTTTTTGCTGTACGCAGGCCTCTCACTGTTGTGGCCTCTCCCGTTGCAGAGCACAGGCTCCGGACGTGCAGGCTCAGCGGCCATGGCTCACGGGCCTAGCCCCTCCGCGGCATGAGGGATCTTCCCGGACCGGGGCACGAACCGTGTCCCCTGCATCGGCAGGCGGACTCTCAACCACTGCGCCAACAGGGAAGCCCTACGTTACAGCTTTTTTGTCACACACCTATTCCAGAACCTATAGAACCTAAACCATAGAGACGCCTATAGTATACAGAGTATGCAAGCAAGTACAACGTGAAAAAACAGAAGCAAAGATTAGAGAGAGTGGGAAGCACCTGCTTCCAATTGTCTAGTATATACAGTAAATAGTACCTGCTTCCTTGGATAGAAAAGCTCTAAGAGGAAATTGCACCACTGCACTAGTGTGTGTGCAAGTGTGTGCAAGTATATGCTTATGCTCTCACATAGATGTACCAAAAGACATTACTTGGGTTGCAAAATTCAAGCAAGAGCAAATCTGGGTAAGTATCAAGATAAACATTAATGATGCACCCTTGGTAAGGCTCAACAAAGAAGAATAGATCTGAGCACAACTCTTAACACTCTTCAGTCTTCCTGTGTTCACACAACTTGCTTTTCAAACTGGACTAAGCGAGGACCCTAACTAACACTGTCTGGGGAAAGAAGCAGTATTTTTACTTTGGATATATCATCTCTTCAGTTCTTGAATCTCTGGCCTCTGCGTAAAACAACTAAACCAATTATTTCATATTTTAAGATACATAATCTATATCTATCTATCTACATAATTGACTTCTAGGCTGTAAGAAGAGTACAAATACTTATTTTCCTATCTATTTGCAATATAAACATTACTTGCAGTTGACTAAACATCTGTCTCTGAGTCTCTTGGTTTTTCAACCCTCATGAGGGTTTAAGCTGACCATTAAGAAATCCTTAACTACTGCCAAATCCAATTCCTTTATAAGGGACTATGTAATGGCCCTATTTTGATCATAGACCTCTGAGGTCTGATGAAAACTAAGGGCCCTCTCCACAGAAATACCTACTTAAGTACATACAGACAAGATTTTACATACCACTGGGGGCGGTATTTTAGACTTTCCTAATGTCTGGTGAACTTTGATGACTTAACTTGCTCACTTTCTCCAAGACTCCTTTGGAAGTGTTTCCAGAGCCTAAATTTGTATACTAATCTGCATCCCAGCACCCCTCCAGTTCTACTACCTATCAGCAAGATAAAGCTCCTTTCCTGTACTTTTTCTTCATAATCCCATAATTCTCTTGTTAATTAGATGACTGTATGCATCATGCTGTACTATTTTAACTGATTTTATTTTCTTCTCCATTGGAATGTGAGCTTCTTAAGGCCAGAAACCATGTCAGGTCCTATTCTATAGCTCCAACAACTAGTACCACACCATGTACAAAGAAAATATTCATTAAGTATCTGTCTTTCAAATAAAGCCATGAGTTGATAACTGCTGAAGACAGGCAATGGCTACATGCAGAATAAGGCAGGAAGGGTGCTTCATTCTACTAGTCTGTCTCCTTTTGTATATATTCCAAGTTTTTCAAATATTAAGGGGGAAAAGTCTAGAAAAAAAGAGGCTTGTAGCTATACATCAGTAACCTCCACATACACGAATGCATCTAAAAACAAACTGAGACTTGTTCATTTTGCCTCAGAGAACTAGAATCAATGAGTAGAAAACAAAACTCTGGCTTCACAAAAGTAAGAACTCTAATAATTAAAGGTGTCTAAAAATGAAGCTGCCACTGGGCTAGGTACAGGCATACCTCGGAGATATTGCAGTTTCAGTTCCAGACCATCACAATAAAGCGAACATGGCAATAAACTGAGTCAAACAAATTTTTTGGTTTCCCAGAGCATATAAAAGTTATGTTTACACTGTAGCCTACTGTATGCAATAGCATTATGTCTAAAAAGACAATGTACATACCTTAATTTAAAAATACTTTGCTAAAAAGTATTAAACATCATCTGACACCAGAGGGTTGCCACAAACCTTCAATTTGTAAAAAAAGCACAGTGTCTATGAAGCACAATAAAGAGAAGTGCAATAAAACAAGGTATACCTGTATATTCAAGCAGGAGTTGGCCATTCAGAATGGATTACTATTTAGGGGGAAAATGGGAAAATGAATTCTAAGGGAACTTCAAATCTGTGAGTATCTGAAAACATAGTTTATTATTTTAAAACAGATACACAGAAGTCAATATAAAGATAACTGTTGATTTCATAAAACATCTACAAAGAATGAAGTCCTTTCTCAAAACCAATTTCCTTCCAAGCCTCATTTTGCAGGCGTGCACTCTCTGGACACCAGCTTCCCCAGCCTTCTGTCAGGTCCTTAATGTGCCCTGCAGCCTCCACTGCACATGCTGCTCCTACTGGAACACTCTTCAGATAGCAGCTAACGCACACTTCCTCGGGGAAGCTCTTCCTACCTGACCAGATCATGCTCTCTGACAACTACCATTCTTTTCTAGAAAGCAGAGACACCGTGTTTTTGCTCACCATTGTATATCCCCAGGGCCTGTCACAGAGCCTGGCATGTTGTAAGTGCTCAATAAATATTTGTTGAATGGATGAATGAATACAACATTCCCTATGACCCTAGCATTTTCATAAATAATGATCTAAGCTGAATACAAGCCAACTTGCCAAAATATAACCAAGCTATTTCTTTATCACAAGTGATTAAACTACCTCCCTAGAGGCTAAGGACAATAAGAAAATAGTTAGCTAGCTCCCAAGGCAATCTTTTTATACTTGTTTTATTATGAAAATATAACACATTTTCAATAACTTTTAGCTTCACAATAAACACAAAAAATTTATTTCCCAGAACTCTAAGATTTTGACAAGCCAAATGATTCTCAAGTCAAACTGTGGGTTATTAAGCTGAAAGAATATACTGTATGAATGTGAAATTTAATGAGGACATTTAGGTAATGTAGAAGCAGTGAGAGCTTCAGGACAGAGGGACAACCATCAGGGCATATATTTCCAAATGTGTATTTATAAGAAATACATGAAAATGCCCAGCACAGGAATACTTTCTGTTGCTAAGAAACAGTGAACACTGATGACTAAACTGTCTCTCTTACAAAGGTCAACAACAATCGTCTCATTTATCAGTGTAATTCCTTTAATTATTCATTCTTAAAACCTTTACATAATATACTAAGCAAAAAGGAAGACATAAATTGTGTTTAATACTCAGAAATCACTAATATATCTAATGTTTACAGAGACAGAGTGGTATTTTATTGACTTCCATCAAAACTGATTTTTTAGGATAAAGTTACAAGATCCTACCTTTAGTATTAAGATTGTGAGAACAAAATGTATTAAATTATTAAAAGTACAAAAAAATTCTATCCACACCAAAACTATCACTATGGCTAATACACAAAATATCTGAAACTCTAAATAAATTCTAACAAAGCTAAACACTATGTTTTAGGACTATTTTATTTTCAGTTGGGAGAAATTACCCACTGCCATCTTATTCAGAATTCTGTATTACCTGATAAATTTGAGTTAGAGCCAGCACTGCAATATGCTGAAATCCCTTAA